>NW_025953815.1:372600-538372 GCF_022578515.1 Annulohypoxylon truncatum
CAGCCCCCCCCCCCCCCCCCCCCCCCCCCCGCGCCCGCCCCCCCCCCCCCCCCCCCCGGCCGCCCCCCCCCCCCCCCCCCCCCCCCCCCCCCCCCCCCCCCCCCCCCCCCCGCGCACCCCGGGCGGGGTGGAGGGAAAAGGGGAAAGGAGAAAAAGGGTGGTCATACCCGAATGTGACCTGCTTGGCATCGTTCCCCTCGCCCTTGTTCTGGGGAACGTCCGTGGTCATGGGCGCTTGGGCCTGGGGCTGATGTTGGACTGTACGATCCATTGCGATAGATTGGAAGAGTATCAGATAAGGTGTAGCCGCGTAAAGAGGGCAAGCTCTGTTGAATATAGATGGAATGAATATGCTGGAATTATCTGATGTTTTTCCGATATCCGAGCGATGGTCGATCAGCTTGTCTTGTTGGATAGAGAAACGAGAGAAAAAGGGTCGGCGAGGTGAAAGAGAGAGATGGAAGCACTTTTAAGACCTCTTCTCCCTCGAGGTCGTTGCTTCCGTGAATCACTCGAGCTAAGGAACCTTGACCGGCTTGTTTGTCACTTTATGTGAACCGGGAAGGCATGGCCTTCAAGATGTCAGGAAGGTAGGCTCGGTAACGTGTAACTTAGCCAAGTCATTGTACTTATTGTTCTAGGTCTGCGCTTTGCATTCCAGGTTCACCGTTTCACGGAGAGTCCGTATGCGACTTCAACGTGCCGGAGTCTCATTCAACATCGCGCCTTCATCTTAGAAGTCGATATCGATATGTGGAATATAATCTCGATTTCCAAAGCCGGAGGCTCGATTATTGGCTAGCCTTGCAGAGCAACCGCATATCCGGAGTGCATATTCTCCTTTTCCTCCCCCTAGGGGCGCCATTCTTCCGCCCATCCTCCGGACCGAGATCCGAAGATACGTTGTTCAAAATCTCGTGTTTAGTGAGCACGAAAGAAACGTGGAGTAAAGTATACATAGTGATTAATCGTCGAGCGTCACAGATATGTTGAAGAAGAGGTTCACGTGGAGAGTGACAAAAATAACCTTGTGTGGTCGGATGACACGCATACCGAGTCCCGAATAGAAGTGCTTCCGGGGACCTTCCCGCTTCACCTCACGATTGTTTTATGTGGAGGCTCGTGATTCACGTATATGACTGGCCTCAACCTCCATCTCAAGCACGATCCAAGTGTCACAGACAACTTACAATCGATGGCATTATTGGGCGTCTTATATATTGGGCTCATAAGGTATATATAGAATCTTTCAATCTCCAGTCATGTATAATCGACCATGTTAAGGGAAGGTCTGGACCATAATGGACTATTGAAACGTAGTTGTCACGATAGGTCGGTTAATGATCCGAGACGGCTCTTGCCCATATTCTTTGCTATGGTTGTGTGGTTCCTAGATCCTATCAACATAATCAGATCCGTGAAAGACGACGGGTTAAACCAATAGGAGACACAATTCTTGACCAAAGAGTACTTTTGATTGCCATTCAAAATTTCCTCTATATCTCTAGCGACTTGTTAGCGCCGGAATGAACCGTAGAGTATCCTCCTCTAAGGGTCGTAAAATAAAGGTTACAAAAGAGGATCTTACCCTTCTCCTATTTAGATTTGCGACTGAGCCTCTTGTTTGCGATTAGGGTTACAAATCGTGCCTCGTTTATCGTCCGAGTTATAAGGTACTCCATAAAGCTGAAAGCCATAACTGACCTATGAACGTCGTCTTACGCGATCATTATCATGTATGATATATTGATTTTTATTGGCCATCGGATATGGCACAGCAGCTGTATTGGGTCAGGAGTTTTGTATTAACATAAGTGATTTGTTCCTGGTACGAACAACTGTGCTCCCACGAATAGGGAACGAGGGACACGAGGCCTAGGCCAATCTAATATATCACAGGCTCAGTCATGAGGTTCGGTTAGGCATGCTGCACGGAAAATGTGCATTTCACCCACGGATTCCATCTGTAAAGGGAATACAGTTCAAATCGGGATAATACAAGTCGCCCCCAACGTTCTTATTTTGACACCACGATGTGCTACCGCTTCGCTGTCCAGTCTACCGGTAAGGGTACGTAGACTACCGTTGTCTCTAAAGAACAACATGGCAGAACGGTCTTCGGAGTCTAGACCAGGCACTCTAATCTGCAGATATGCCTAACGAGGTTTGCGAGAGTCCGAAAGTCCTTCGGCGACTTTAATCCCTACGATCGGCGGAAACGGGGTAAAAAGTTCGGCGCGCAAATTCGCTCTAGTTCGAAAGCTTTGACTTTTCGACATAGAGGAGTGAGCCTAATAGACCGATGTAATGCTGAGTCCCCGGTGGATGGTAGACAACGACTCCCGCAGTAGCGTGGCCCGCAAGTGGTACCAGTCCGAGATTAGAGTGGCCGTACTTCTTTCACGGACCTTGGTACACTACCTTAGGGAAGGACATTATTTGCGTGATGGGCTAGGTAAGTCAGATAAACCAAGCAATGGGACTACCATGCACGTCTTGGAGTAGGTCTCCTTGACACGGGCGTTCCAAGTAATCTGTGTTCAAGTGACACACACAGACACAATATCAGGGAAATATAGTGTATAATAGGACAAGGCGCGAATAGCGGAGGTAAACGAATGAACGACAATATGAACGGTTCGTCACAGTCGAGGGTGGCAGCCAGGATTGGGTAACACTGGCTCCGCTTGTTGGGTGGAGGAGGACTTCCGTACTGCCCTACCCTGCCTTACCCTGCCTTACCCTGCCCTATGACCCAGCGATTCGTAACCCTCATCGAGCATGCTTCTTCTGCAGGACGAAACTTTGGATGTGACAAGGGCCCGGACACATGGGCATATTATCTATCGATAATCAATAATAGGTTACATCTTGGTTTTGAGCTCCTTGTCGTCCTGGGCTAGTCTGTCTATTCTCCTCTTCTGCCTTTCCTTACCTTTACTGTTCGCAATTTGGGATTATGTAGGTACGGAATAGAAGACAGCCCTAGAGAATGTTATATCAGTTACGGTATGCACTATTCATAGGCAAATCTCTACTTGCCTATAAGCAGGATAGAGAATGCAGCAGATGACGCCTTTGACGATATTAGAGAACCATTTGCGCTTAATTCCGTCTTTTGTCAAAGTTGTTGTATTTGAATCCGGCCGAAAATTGTCAATCGTGACTCCGCAAAATTCCAGATCTTTGCCCTAATTAGTAGGGTACGCCGTACTTACATAACCGCCACTAATTCGATAGGGCGATAATTGATAGCCTAATGCTTTAGCTGTCTGGATCTTTTTAATGGTTGGAAAACATTAAACCAGGTTGAAGAAAGCGATATGATTGGCCTGAGGTGGCTATTATGTAATGTTCTTTCAAATGTGGGAATTTAGGGCGGATATTTGGGGGCTATGAACTTTCCCCTACTTTTCCCCTGACTTTAGCTCCGGTAGTACCAAACCCGTTCGTCGCATTTCACCCATTTCACCCATTTCACCCATTTCACCCATTTCATCCAATTTCGTCAGTGACAGTTAACTCATTTCATATGCGAAAAGTCCGCCAAAAATCTTCTTACTATGTAACCAGATGTTTCAACGAACGCAGATCACTACCATACCCATACATATTCCTAGCAAGGGCATCTGGAGCATCTTGTTTCGTAGCATGTACCCTGCCTCACGTGTATCATGCAATACGCATACCGGCTTCGATGTGTTCTTATTCGATGCTACCCAGTATTCAAACCTGGGCATTGGGATGCTACCTACCTATTTATTCCTAAGCGCGGGGAAGCGTAGGTAGGTATGTTCTCAGAATAGTACAGCCTTATCGGGTAGCGCACGAAGAAACAAGGCAGAAAAGGTCCATTCCATTGTCTTAGCCACCTCCTCGTTGACTTGACCAGGTATGTAGGGTTTAGTAATAATCAATTATCAAACACGACGACAATCCTATTGAGAACTAGTCCGCTTCGCTGTCTCGGGAGGATCTTACACAGTTACCTACCTGGGGTAATTAGGCGGCTTAGCTAAGTTATGAATTAATGAAAGATGTATCTCGACAGAGCATCAAAGGATTCCCGCCTCATCCGTCCAACGTACGCACTGTAATTGAGATCGTATGTATCTACTCGGTATGCGTACGGCGGCACATAAGTGAGCATCTCGCGCCAGCCCCCGTGGAAAACGTCGATGACAAGCCGGCAGCGGTTGTGGCGTACTGCGGACAGGGCAGTACCAAGATGCAAGACACGCCCCTTCTACATCAGGCATTCTCTCCGATATGATAGTAAAGTCCTACACTCCCAGGCTTATTTGCCTGCCGCGAGACCCCAAGGGTCCGGCACTAGGGAGAATGAGTGGTCGACAAGGTCGCAGCCCTAACCCGCTGCAGCCCACCCACGAGATGCAGGATGCACATCCTTGCCCGATGCCGTAACGCTTGCTTGCTTGCGGATCCAAGGTTATCACACCTGCTCGCCTACCATGTCTCCCCGAGAGGACTTTGATACGTTATTTAAATCTAGGACGAGTACCTCACCGTGGCAAGTTTCGTTCTTGCGAGGATGGGGAAATGGTTCTTCAATAGCGTTTCGTGCGCTTTTTTGCCCACATACTTAGTCTATTGATCGGAGGCGGGCCAAAAGTCAACTATCGACTGTCATATAGCTTCAACCTAAGCTCCCGCCTCTTACTCGTAAACGAAGCATCTTATTGGTTTTTTTTTATGTTTCCTTTTCGGCCGAGTCGAGATGAATCAGAATGTCGTGGTCCCGAAGCTCCCGGCCGAGAATGGTGTTCATGTGTGGAGGACGGCGGTGATTATGCCATTCATAACCTTCGTTTTCGTGGCCGCTAGGTTCTATTGTCGAACCTATGTTGTGAGGAGATCATGGGCTCTCGATGACTGTAGGTCTTTAACCCGAACGCTCTATTCGGGTTACGCTCATTAATAATACAGACGTCGTCGCGGCGACGATGGTTGCCATCATTATTCACGCAGTACTAATGGGCATCGCGACGTATCATGGTATGGGTTTACACATATGGCAATTTACGCCAGAGCTTAATTCGCAATATTACCTCTGGATCGGCATCTCTTCTGAGTTTTACGTGTTAAGCCTAGCCGGATTCAAGAGTTCGTTACTTCTGCTATACTTACAGCTCTTCGGCGTCCACCGCAAGTTTAGGATAGCGTGCTACATCACTTTATTTTACACGCTCGGATATCTGACATGCAACGCTCTCACCCAATTCTTGGGCTGCCATCCGATCGCGAAGACTTGGCAGTCAAACTTACCGGGCCATTGTATAAACACCATCGCGGCGAACATCGCGTATGGAGCTGGACACATGACAAGCGACCTTATCATCGCCATCCTTCCCATAGTAATGGTGTGGAAGTTACAGTTTCCGACAACCAAGCAGAAAATTGGACTCAGTCTCGCTCTGAGCAGCGGGTTTATGTAGGTGCCTTGAAAAGGAAGTTTGTCTTGGGGACTATGACTAACAGGGACCATAGAGCTTGGGCAGTCGCTTGCGTGAGATGGGCCATCTCGACCTACAACCAAACAATCTATGATCGGCCTTGGTGGGCTGGTATTAGTTTCGCTTTCTCAATAATAGAGGTCAACACAGGCCTCATCTGCGCGTGCGCAGCAACATTTAGCCCATTGTTCAACGTCTTCACCACACGAGTTAGGAATTGGACCAATCGAGCGTCGATAAGTTGGCACAACCATTCCCGAAAGGCATCAGTCAGCTGGCGCAACTCCCGAAATGAGAAAGATAACCCGTCCTGGAGAGCAATAACCATCCCCGACGATTCCGAACCGCCGGCGCCGCCGCAACCTGAGCATACCTTACGAATGTCGAACGATAGTTTGGAAGGCAGCGAATTCAGTCTGGAGCCGATTACCACGGCGAACGCGATGCCGGCCGCCAGTCCGGATGACGAATTCGCTTACTACGATCTCCAGGGTTTACAGGCTCTCCATTCTGGCAATCGGGGGATGGCATGACAGGCTCATAGTTCGGACGGCTTAAATAATTCAATTCGTTGAGCGATTCCTCACGCCATTATCGAAAGAGACCGGGCGCGTCATAACAGCAAGTCATAATTTACGGGGAAGTACACCGCTACTCCATAGACGCGTATCACTTGTGGAGACGAAAAAAAAGTTAGAAGACCCGTTGTGTGTCTTTGAATTCGTCGATACTACCACCCGTACGTGCGACACGATAATAATAACGACTCTATTATAACCACACTTGTTGGGCCTCTCTGTCGCGAATTATTTTCTAGCGCAACTTCGGGGATAGGCGTTATTCCGCTTGAGAGGACACAGCAAAGATTTGGTCGATATTGCGTCTTATTATTTCCACATTCCCTTCGAGCTTGAGTCACAGCTCCACGATTTGAGAATTGGGGATATGAAGTGCGAGGGGCTGCAATGCGACTCTGCGTCTTCGCCTCAGTTGAGGCTACCATGCGATACAACCTACCCAAGTATCGATGACCCTGTTATAGGGGATGCCAATCTACTTGATGTCCCCATGATTTATTAGCGTAAATGAGGCGAGAACTTATCTGAAGATATTGTCATCAGGGACGTTGTTTCATCGACCTCCGCTAGTGAGGCATGAGGCCCTCTCAATTAACTCATAAGATTATAGATACCCGTATATAAATAATGAACATAAAATAGTAAAACGTATATTCAAACAAATATTCAAGTTATTATTTATGAAGCTGCTAGTTAAGCTTGATATCAATCTCTAAGAATTTATGACAGTTTACCGTTATAAACTGCTTATATAACCGGAGGGAAAACGTGTTATGTGCATTAGTCAACCGCCAAAAAGCAATTCGTATTAAACGGTACGCAGTATCGAACGTGCTAAGAAATCTCATCGACGGACTGAACTCTCATTTTCATATAAACCTGAATCCACTCAACTCAACAGCAAGACTTGATGGCTTATGATTTAAGACGGGATAGTATTCATAGAAAGCCGGCTATTTCTTATAAGTGCACATTAAGATGTTCAATTAAGACCGCGCAAATCGTATCTCGGTAGCGTTGACCTATCTTATCCCCCTCTGCTCTTATACAACTACCTAGCGTCCTCATACGAACAAGCTACGTAGCTTGCTTACTCCGGTACTCGAACATACTAGAGAGACAAAGTACCTACGCCGCAACTGATACGCGGAGTTGGGTCCTAAGGGACAAAAGGGCGTCCCCGAGATGCAGCCACTCCTCCGCAACGCCGCCGCCGCTGCGAGCATCCGCGCCGGATCGCGCCGCGCGCTGAGAACGGCCTGGGTGGAAGTTCGTGCTCTGCGCCCGGTATCCTTCCAAACGTTGACCAGAACACGCACGACGACGGCTACACCGCCACCGCCAGGGACACGTCGGACTTGCCGGCAGGCGAGGATTTTCAGCACCAACTCCGGCGCCAATTCATCACAAACCGATGAAAGGGAAATCAAGGCCGTGAAGAAGTCGGAACCCCTGCGCGTCCTGTTCTGCGGCTCCGACAGGTTCAGCTGCGCGGCGCTAGAAGCGCTGCATAGGGAGCACGTGCGTGATCCGGCGTTGGTTGAGTCGATCGATGTTGTGGTGCGTCCTGGCAAGAGGGCGGGGAGGGGGAATAGGGATGTTGTGCATCGTGAGTATTGAGCTTTCTTTTTCCTTTTTTTGTATCGGGGGGTAGAGCTTTGTAGATGAGGGTGGAGATATACGGATGAGAATAGGAATGAGATGAGATGAAGACGGGCATATACGGTGGTGAGAGTGAGAGCCGCAATGATCGAGAAAAGCGAAGCGAGAATATGTATTAACGAAAAATCCACTATATAATAGCACCGATCAGAGATCTAGCTACGAGTCTGGGTTTACCAATTCACGAGAGGGATACTTTTACGGGATGGGATGTAAGCAACCCCCCTTTTCTATATCGTATCATCCACCTATCGTACACTTATACCTTCTATTCAACTTAACAAACCCTCAGACACCTCTCAAAAACCAAATCCCATCCCATATCTATTTCATAGTCCCATCCCACTAACCCAACCCCCGTATTTAGATGCCACCAAAAACAAACATCATAATAGCCGTCTCCTTCGGCCTCTTCGTACCACCCCGTCTCCTCCAACAAGCCCGCTTCGGCGGCCTCAACATCCACCCATCTCTACTCCCAGACCTGCGCGGCCCAGCCCCGCTACACCACGCCCTCCTCTCAGGCCGCACCTCCACAGGCGTGACGCTACAAACACTCGACCCAACCCGTTTCGACCACGGCAAAATCCTAGCCCAAACCCCAACACTACACATCCCACCCGACCTCGACTACGAGTCCCTATTAGCCACGATTACGCCCGTAGCAGCGGACCTGTTAATCCGGGGGTTGAGAGAAGGCGTGCACGTCCCTCCTCTACAAGAAGTAGACGTAGACGTAGACGTAGGGGAGGCAGAGGGACGGCCCCTCCAGCACGCCCCCAAGATCACCAAGGCCGACCGCCAGATCAACGCGCGCCGGGTCCCCGAGCTTCTGTGCCGCTACCGCGTCCTCGGGCCGCTGTGGCTCTGGTCGCGGGACCGCAACGGCGCGCGCAAGCGCGTCATCTTCGAGCGGGTATCCGGCGCGCACCCGGCTTCCGTGCCGAGCGACGCGCTCGCGCTGCACTCGCTGGTACTTGAGCAGGACTCTTCCCCCTCTCCTTCTCCTACTCCTACTCCTACTCCTAGTATTAATGCCGGTACCGGTGCCAATACCAGCACCATTAATAGCATCGCGGAGGAAGAACGGGTCCGACCCGAGACAACCCGGCTCGCGGTCTGGGTCCCCAAGGACAAGGACGCGGACGGCGCGGTCTATATAGGATCCCATCGCGTCGAGACGGTAAAGGTGGAGAGCATAGAGGCGAAGCCTGCGGCGCGGGCCTTGAAGAATTTCCTCGTTCCTATTAAGAATCAGGATGAAGAGTGGGAAAAGGCGGAATCTACGTTTATCCTCGGTTGAATTTCCGATGGAACGTCCACGCACCGATTATACAAGTACCAAAGATGCCAATGGAACGGTTAGTAGGTAATAGCACAGACCTACTCAAAATCAAGTATCTGATTAATGATTAAGAATGAAGAGTGGTTACCTAGATACATGCACGATGAGAGGAGAGGAGAGTTGAGTTGATGTTAGTACAATGACAATTGAGTCCGTATCATGAACCGAACCCAGGTCTACATGTGATTGTAATAATACATCTGGGTGATCGGTGGCCTCCCACGAATCACCGCCGGCGGAGACGCGCCACCCACCGAAAATCTCCTCCCGGCCCAGCAACAATTGATAAGGTAGCTAAACACGGAAGAAGACGTACTCATGGTCTCATAAAAATTCCTCAGGGAATTCCACTAAGCCAGCTTCAAAGCAACAGCAATAGCAAGATCCCACACACAAACGTTCAAAAAGTGATGGTTTAGGTTAAGTCGTAGTCACACATAATGGTAGCAATTAGAGGGGTTGGTTCGTGATGATAGAGGCGGATGGTCTTCCGCTCATCGACAAGGTCAAATGAATCGAGAATGCGAAGGATCTCACTTCTGCTCCTTCTCGTCTGCCGAACTTCCTGCACTAGAGGAGGTCTCGGTCTTCGCGAGGGCGTTCTCGTCCTCAACCTCGGGGCCGTGGATGCTCTCCTCGAAGACAGGCTCGGGCTCATTGAACTCAAACTTCGTCTTGAAGTCGTTGAGGTGGTTGGAGAAGCCGCTGCTGTTAGAGCGGCGGCGAGCGTTGACGAAGTTGAAGTCTTCATCGACTACCTCTTCGCCTGCTGAACCCCTAAATATGGTTGGTCAGTACTTGATAATCTAATGACGATTCGTTCAATATCATATCCCACCATTGACATAGTCATTGGTAGGAATGATATATAGGATATATGGTGCTGAACCTACCAATTAGCCTTGCCTCCACCATTCTTCTTCGTCTTCTTTGGGTCGACACCTTCGAAGCCGTTCTTGGCAAAGAACTTAGGAACGTTCTCGTGAGGCAGGACGGTGCCCTCAGCAAGACCAGCATGGTCCTTGTCGTTGTACTTGTGTGAACGAGTCACTGTAGATGGTGTCATGTTAGTAATTGGATTGTGTTGAGCAATATCTGTTTAGATGTCATGTATACAGCCATCATCTCTAACGCTGGTTTCCTTAACCTTTGGTGTTGATGTTGGCGGTTGGGATATGGGACATGGATCATGGTAACTACCAGATGAGCACGTCACACAAGGGTCATGCGGGGATGGGCAGGATTGTGTGGGCATAAGAGTTGGATATACTTACTTTTGATGGGAGGTTTAGAACGACGAAGGAAGAAAGGATGTAGACGATTAGGTTAGATGGATGTTGATGAATTCCCCAATGGCTTGTAGACGAAGATGAATAATGAAGAGTAGATGAAGGGAAGAATCTAGTTAAGAAGAGGGTAAAGTAGAGCAGATGTATGGTGAGGTGATTAAGATGGTGAGGAGTTGAAAGAGGAGAAGATATCAAGACCGGTCTAAGATCTAGTAGAAGTAGTCGTACAAACAGCTGAGCTCTTCTATGGGACCCGGTAGTGGTCGAACGAACTAATAAAGAGTGGATGAATTGGCTATGAAGGTGGGGTGGTTCTGGTAGCTATTAGTCGAATGAGGAGTTGGGTTGCATCAATATGTCTTTGGCTGCTTTGGCTGAGTGTGTGGTGCGTATGTGTGTGTCAGTCAGTGTATGAACGGTTTGAAGGTATGTATGTATCTGTTGGATTAGTTGGAGACTTGGAAGAAGCTCAATGGATGGGCAGGTCTGGCTTTTAAGACAACCCAAACGTAGGAGAGATGTGAGGATCGGGGAGATTGAAGAGGCCAGCTTCCCGCCTGTTCTTCCCCGTGGCCTCCTGATTTGATGGTTTGAGTCAGAATACATGCTCAAATTGCTCAGATCTGGCATGTATCATGTAGCGACGTAGCTAACATCAAGCTCTTTTACCAAGGTTGGCAAGGGAGGCACGCGATAGCTGCTAGTTCTCGAACGACCTTCTTCCATTGCGGGTCAACTAGGGGTGAGCTGATCTTTTGATGGGGCAATCGAGAGCCGACCAGTCGCGTGACCGGTTGACGCAAGCTTTAAGGTGCTCAAGTTGCTCAAGGGTGGTGTGAGCGCTGAAGCCAAAATGAGCCAGAATGACCCTATTGGCCAATTGCTTTACGTTTTAGAACAATCGTAAAGTAACAGCGCCCCTCGCGGCCCTCGCCGTTCCAGCCGTTACAACCTTGGATCCCTTTCAACCTTTCCCAATCCTCTTTCTTCTTTCAGGACCTACACATAGACCGGTCTCAAAGAAAGTTCAAGCATGATCGACCACAAAAAGAGCTCTAACTCCGCACGCCATCGACAACGGCGTATGTAGTAATTCAGGCTTTCCGCCGTTTCAATGCTCCTCTTAGCTTTAGCGACCGGGGACGATTACCGAGTGGCTTAGCGTAAGTCGTGAGACAGGGGTCCCGGCTTTTGGGGATCATGGATTCACGACTTCCTGAATTCATAGAAATCGAGAGAAAAGCACCAGTCCGTTTGACCAATAGGAGATAATCGGCAGCCTAGATAGTCAGGTGGATGGTAACTTGGTACACTGCATAATTACCAACAAAAGCCAATTAGGTAAGATATTTAGGCCCATCTTGTTCGCCTGTTCAATCTTGATGGTCTTGGGACGTCTTGGGTTTAGTCTACTTTTGTCGATCTCGAATTATCGAGAATTTACCCGATCAATCCACGTCCGATAGAAATGTAGGTATCCAACCTGCCAACTTCTCCATTTCGACAAGATGTTCGGCTCAATTCGTATTGAATTGCATCATAGCATTACATCCCCCCTTTTGTTAGGAGTTTATTTTCTTGATGTCCCTGGATATATGAAAAAGGGGAAGTTTAGAATGGAACACGAAAAAGGAGAAATGCAGATTTATGTCACACGCCCAGAAAACGGAATGTACTGACCCACTTCTACCCCAGGTATTATTGTAGCCCTGTTGTTGTACATAGGGTCCTAGGGTCCTACATAGAAATGGTAAGTACGACACTATTTTATGTGCAGTAAATGTTCCAAGGTTGTACCTAGTACATCCATACCTTCTGTCCCAGGCGATGATGAGCGGCTGCGCGAGAATGCAGAATGCGGGGAAGCCCACATTAACTCGCGGCTCACTGTCCGTGCCCCATAATCCCCCATAAACCTTACGTAGAACTCTATCGAACCTCCTCTTCATTCCTTTCAGCCAATCAACCAATCCCAAACGCTTCCTGTGTGGTCAGCAATGATGGCTCAGGAAGCTGGGTCCGTCAAGGTTGTAAATAACGCAAAAGGTGACGATGAAGATCTTACTATACAATAAGTACCTAGTATCTATTGTTAATGATTTATTTATCTATGTTGACTTGTCATCTTTTATAGGCAATTCTAGTTTGGCCGATTTCTGTTCAAGAGAATAAATTTAACGGAATACTATCGAAGTCGGGGGTTTCATTCAAGCTACACTAACAGCGTTGACACTTTGAGACAATGTATGTCATCTTCGATCGCCATTTCGGCAACATATAAACACGGGGGGATTACGCAACCAATCAGACCCCACCTACCTGCCTACCTACCTACATACCTAGGTGCATAAGTACCTAACTGTAGCATCCAGAACATCCAACTTTGCTCGCCACTAAGATGATCGTCAAATATTGAGAAATATCACATCTCCTTATGTACATACCTTTCCGGTTCCCCCATAAGTTGGATCCGACGATAAGGCACGATATATCAATCAGTCTTTCAGCTTCAGATGACAGCGGACAGAAGCAGGAAATTTCGTCCCGTCTCTTGTTAACTTCGTATACACAATATGGAGTTCAAGATCGGAATTTCTTTGGTGAACTGTCTCGCTCAAGATTGAACAATACAGTCCGCTAACTTGGATCTTCAACTACTATGCTACGTACATGATGGTGACACTTGTCTCCTCGTGACAATAGCGAAAGGCACAGCCGCGTTCATCGTCTTCTCTGTTCTAGATCTTCATGGCCTGAAGGTAGGGCATGGCTCTTACGGCAATGCGTGCAATATCAAGTAGGTTACTAACCGATCCGTATGACTTTACATCCAGAAGATTCGATGTGAGAGCTATAGTTTGAAGTTAATGCTGAGCTCTGGCGGCAGAAGCTGAACTCGTCGGCTGAAACGGATGGAAAGAGTCATCAGTATCGATGACGAAGGTGGGAGACAAATACTCGAGGTTTTGACTTGCTTTTTCCAGACTAGAATTGAGCGTACGGAATTTCTCTTTGGGCTTCGCAATTATCCATGAGCTAAATGAGGGGAGATATAATTTGCTCTAAAAACTCTTCACGATTTGAGAGAAGAGTCAGGCTTTCAAGGGTCCGCGACAGTGAATGTCCAAAAATTAGTCTGCATAACTGTTGTTAGATGTTAAGCAGCCTTACGGTATCTTGCCTATTCCAATATTGCAGAAATTAGCATTTGCCCGCCCGGATCATCTCCGAATTGGAGATGATTAAACGCATATTCTCCATGTTCGTAGATGGTTTACCGCAGCCCAGTCAAGCTTTCGAAAATTCCCCCTAGACCAAGTGTTTATCCTTCGATAATTGCCTTTGAATAAGAAATTTGGTACTCACATTTACCTTTGGGGAGTGAATCAGCTCCTGAGGGCTCAAGCCATAAGTCACCAAATTTCAAGTTGTACTAGCCGAGGTCATATACCACATGACCAACAACTTCCAGCGGGAATAGATGACCTCCGTACCACATGTAAGTTCTATCGACAAATCTTGGGTCCATATAAGTGGGATAATCGGTGCTCGAAAGTTCTCGTACGATTCGGAGAAAGGATTATGTGCGAAATTATGATTTTTGAAGACATGTTCAGAATCACTTGGCGAATATGCCTGCGCATATTTCAAATATCAAACCTTCGCAACTCAGACAGCAAGGTCTTTTCCATGAAATAAGGCTGTAAAGAGAATCTTCATCGCGGCAGTAAAAACACCAATGTTTCTCAGCGTCGTAACACTCGATAACGCCTTGCATAGCTTGTAGTTGTAAGTATCAAGCGCAACCAGCAACCAAATATGCCTGGCCAGCTTCTCTTTCGATCCTTAGACAATCGTAGCGAAATCTGATATGCCTTGTTGACGCTCGAAATGTTTTTTCACGGGGACGGCCTGCTATTCTCTGCATGCGGTGGAAAAGGCAGTGGCCGGCCTTTTCCATCGAGAGGACCATTCTTAATACCATCAGCAGAACTTCAGTTGAAAAACTTGACCAATTCATCACGCTCGCTGTAGCTAAATATCACGATATAGGTAGTTCATGATAGTAGCTACAGGTATGAAGGGGCCAAGTATGTTTGAGCGTCTACCGTAATAGTCGCAGGTGTGAGAGAAGAAAACGAGCATAATGATGATAAGCTTCATTTGAAGCCGTGACAGTCAGGTCTCTGCCTTGAATTGCTGCCTTTCTTGCATAGCAACCTCGGGACCCCAGCAGCTAGAACGCATACGTCTAGCAAATGGCAGCTCCAAGATAAATGGATTAGGCTCTTAAGCCAATATGATATTAATCGTAGTAAGTCAACACCATACACTGTCTCGGTATCTAGGTAGGTAGGTAGGTACTTTCCAGGCCTTCTTACCTATATCCATTGTCTTTGTGGTCTTGACGATATAATCGCAGCCTTTTGAATTGATGGTGTTTCCAGGTTGTGAGAGGTGTTGCTGTCGTACAAGAAGCAAGGACCAACAATTTCTTTGCCGAGGTTGTAGACCAATCAAGGCAGTTAAGGGCTAGACCCGTGAACCAATAAGGATGCAAGTAATACAATGTACCACATAGTATTACTAAAGGCAGGAAATAGGTATTTTTGGGCATAAAGTTTCTTACAGTACGAGGAAATACTGTCGCGCCGCAATCGGATCTGATAACAATCGCGCGGAGAAACATTCGTCATAACCAATAAAATTTCTGATCAGCGAACAAGCGCTATCCATTACCGCACTTGCGCTGTAAAAGCCTTTATTAATCCTGTGTTACCAATCCATATCTCCGCTCCATCTCCTAACAAGAACCTTACCTTAGCACACCTCACGAATCTAATTTGTAATCCTAAACCACACTCATTCCGACCATTGACTTACTTCACCGCCCATATCTGGCCCTTAGAACGGTGAAATTTATGTTGCAACCTTGGAAGTTCCTTTAAGAGACCCTGCATTCTACACTAGTTGCCCCTCGTTTTCCTGCATCAGTGTTACCCCACCGAAAATACTTCTCGTCAACATCGTCGCCTCTCAAGTTAATCAACGCGACAAACTTTCCACCACAGTTCTTAACTTGGAGGCGCAACGAGCGCACATCACCTTCACCATGTCACCGTCAATCGTCACTATTGATAACACGTCTGATTTTGACGTATTCCCATCAAACACGGCACAGAATGGCTCCTCTAATGCCCGAACACTTCTCCTAGCCCCGCCTTCTATCGCTAGCCACGAGGAGAAATTACGAGGTGTTTTAGCTGCCCATGACCGATCTGTTACCGACTTGCAGATGCTTGACCGTCTCTCAGCTGGCTTTGTCAACCTGCCCGAAGCTACGTACGACCTCATCCTAGTTTTGACCGACGCCGACGGTACACGATCCGAATCCACTCTCCTCCTCAACCGTGACGTTTTTGCCAAGATCGTACCAACACTGAAAGTGGGCGGCAAAATTCAAGCGCAGGATGGATCTCTAGCGCAAAACAGCCAAGCACCTGATGCGCGAGAGGCATTGTTGTCTGGATTGTTACCTGGGACTGATGGCTTCACAAAGCCAGACAATGGAGCTAGTACTGCCGTTCCCCTTAAGCTAGGGTTTGGCAAGAACAAGAAGAGAAGTGCTGCTGGTCCTGCTATGAAGCAAGTCACCGTTCACCAAACCAACGGCAAGGATACGAGCCTCGACATGGTGCCCCCTGCTGTTAAGCCGGTACCTGCTGGCGTCGGCTTCGTAGATTTCACCAGTGACTTTGGCATTCCCGAAGACGAGGGCGATGATGAGTTGATTGATGAGGATACCTTGCTGACGGAGGAGGATTTGAACAAGCCACTGGCAATTCGTAAGTAGTTCCCAATAGTGATCTTCACCGATCAAGCTCTAACTAGCATCCTAGCTGCGGAATGCGTACCCAAGGTTGGCAAACGACGACGTGCTTGCAAGGACTGCACCTGTGGTCTTGCCCAGAGGATTGAGGCCGAGGACAAAGCCAAGAGAGAGCAAGCAGATGCGAAACTCGAATCCCTTAAGCTCACCTCCAACGATCTAACTGAAGTCGATTTCACTGTGAAGGGGAAAGTCGGATCGTGTGGTAACTGTTCCCTGGGTGACGCTTTCCGCTGCGATGGATGTCCGTACATCGGATTGCCAGCCTTCAAGCCCGGAGAGGAGGTACGACTGCTCAATAACGTTGTGCAGCTATGAAAGGAGCATTAGGCATTGGGCGTTTATTTTCTTCGGTTCGGTCAACTTGGTCTTTGGGATATACCCGCCAAGCCACGTAGGGACACGGACTTGACAAGGCTACCGTCGGAGCATTCTGCGAGTTGGATGGGATTTGGCTCGCGTCATACGCATGAGGAAACCGGCGTTACTGGGTATCAAAAGCACTGATGCGGATTACACGAGATATTGGGCAGAGCAATCACGGGACAGTGCAAACTCATAAGGTAATAAATGATTGGAGGTCAAATCAAAATTGAATTTCGGTAATGCACGCATTGTGTAGATGTCTTGTTTCGTGTCAAGAACCGATCGGCTTCGCGTGTCTGTATCATTCATATCTATCCCCTATGCCATCTCCTCGTTTCGAAATAGTCTTTCTAATAATGCCACCTTGAACATTAGATTGGTTTCTTTTTTTTTTTTAAAAAAAAAAAAAAAAAAAAAAAAAAAAAAAGCCATCGCCCTGCGGAGTCCTCTTCAACAGGAAGCTTGCCGGCACTATGGAAGTTTCGTATTTCTGTCGCTGCTGGCTGGGTACGCATTTCATATTAGATAAGGACGTAGAAGCCGCTGCAAACAACAGTCTCGCGTTTCTTTCGGTGACATGGCCACACCAATGTAAAAGTGTTGCCCGTGCATCGCATTTGTGGTATATCAAAATAATTTCTGGTTGAAGAAACGTGATGAGCAAACTGGCTGTGATTGCACTGCAATATGTAATCGCCCAGAATCGCCCCGAATTGTATTAGAGAATAATAAGCAACATTAAATCGCCTTGTCTTTCACATCTGTCCATCTATTACTCGGCGCAATACTACCTACTTACTTAGTAGGTAATCAACGAGATGTTTGCGGTTACCATACTGATCTGAACTCGGAATTTCAAAAGACCATTGCTATAAACCATTCGCTGTCGGTCCCCGTTATAGAGACATAAGCTTTATTCCGGTGATCTCCTAGATGTCCTAGACACTCTGCGACGATGGCTAATCGGTGTTTGCTACGGCGGGTCGGAGGTCAGACTAAGCTCAGGAGTCAACATCCGGCACATGTCTTATGGCCAGACAGACTCGTCGCTTTGGCGTAGACTGAATACATATAGGTACCTATTATTTGGGAATAGGGGTAGGCTGGATAAGCGCTAAATCTGTAGATTGTCGAGATGGTGAGAATCCTAACTGACGTATTGGTGGAAATGACTACCGAGGCTTATATGGTTGAGCTACATATTGACATCTGACTTGAGCCTTGGAAAACCAACCCACATATGTAAGTCATCAATAGTGGCTATGTCGATGTAGGTTAACTCGTGAATATGCAATTTCTATCTGCCAGCCTATAAAACGCACATACCTACCTAGTATCTAGTGGCGCAATATAGCTTCAAGCCCGCATAGGCGATCAGTAATTCTAGATCCAACCGCAAAGACACAATTACCTCAAAGTTAAACTCAAAAACTACCCCCTTAAACTCAAATGTCTCGTGAGACCTGGGGTGCATCACTTGGCCTGCTGACAGGTTTGACACGGAAGCTTGTCTTACTCAAGTCCATCCTTATTAGTCTAAAACGCATGTAAGGACGGCGTCTAACTCCCGTTCTGGTAAGACGTAACGGCCAAACTTGGGTTTCTTTTCCTGCGTCTCGATTCGCGGGTTATGGACGAGTTTGTGCAAAGCCCCCCCTCTGATGTTGAAGTTTGAGGGGTAAGTAAGACTGCATGTATGTAGCACAATGAAGATAATGGGCGGAGTTTAGAGATGAAGTCGAAACAAGGGTTCGGGTCGCGGCATACGATATATCCTGCGTAGGGGCAGGCGTCTCGGACATGCGCCACTTCGTCTCCTGCCCGAATTGGGTAGGCTCGGGGCTGTTAATACGAACATTGAAACTCTCGACTACCGTAATTACCTACCTGCCTGCCTGTAGAGTCGCGAACGTTATCGACCAAACTCGGATTTCAGCTCCTGCCTACCCCCACGGGAAAACTCGGCATGTACGCAAGGCTGTTTTCAGCTACGGGCTCGGCGATCCTAGCGGGCGGCAAACTGCTGAGTTGTCAGCGCGACCCACCCGCTGTGTTTGTTATGGGAGTGACATGCACGTGTTGTACGTGCTACGCTGGTACGAGGCGGGCTGTTACTGCGGCCATGATACATAGGTATATTTAGTGTCTATGTGTGTAAGTGAAGTATTCAGCTGGGCGATAATTGTTCGGAGAGCCTTGTCTTAGTATATTGGACTTGAGTGGCTCCTCGATTTCCATGGGGTCATCGGTGCGGTAATGTGATTACTATTGCTAGTATTCTCATTTGACTGGCCTGGGAATAGGGAGGCTATAGGCGGGATGTCTCAAGAGTTGAAGTATTTCATGAAGCGAACTTTGAATGTCGTTAAATGCGCAGTCCACGACATGCTAGTATACCTGGGGTAAAGTCCGACACCGAGTCGGAACAGCCAAGGACTAACTAGCTGGTCAAGCTTTAGGGAAATTCTTGAAACACGTTCCCTCATGATAAGGAATGACAGCCTTCGACGCTACAAGTATGGTGTGTTGTACTAAGTACAGCTAGAAGTCTTGGGCTGGTCGACAAAACTTCTGGAAAACGGTCGGTAGGCAAAATAGATCGATCGAATGTCAATCTATCAGCACTAAGATCGGCGATAACCGCTGTATTGGTATTGGGCCATGAAATTTTGTGATAACAATGGGAATCGTGATTCTTGCTCGACGGCTGTACGGCAACAGGTGCTACATGTGAAAATTGTGGTTCACGAGCAACCTTAGAGGTCTCAGAAGCCAGCAGTTATGGATATATAATTCGACTTGATATAGCTCTTGGCTCCTGAGAGCTGATGGAGATGGACGGAAGATCTGGCCAACTGCAGAATTCAATTACCGGACTTCCCAGACCGGCCGAGACTAGCATGGATTTTGTTAGGTAAACCACATGTAGCTATGTAACATCGATTTGGACCCTTCGATATGACTTCGGTCCTTTGTTTATTGTTCTTTTGATCTAGGCGGGCAGGCGAGTTGTAGAAGACTTATGTCCGCGGTTGTATGACAGTGAATCAGAAGCTAGTCGAGTCGAGTTGCGAAGAGTTCTAAGATGGAGTGCATAATTGTCACAGAAACTCAACGCAGCTTTATCGAAGTCTGGCTCAGATCACTCGGATCTTACATCCCCTTTCGCATATTGTTGGTTGACGAGGGTAGATCATTAATGCATCGCTTGCTGTCTCCTTAGCGTTGGACATCTGGATATTCCGGAAATCGAGGCAAGCGAGGCGACACATTGTGTGGCAATCTGGTTCATGGTGGTTCATGGCCTTGTTTCATTTGATCTTATTCCGGGTTATATATTGTAGCGATCGTAGTTTATTGTTCTTTCGATGTTTGTTAAGAAAACCTGGAACGCCAATGATTTTACCGGATAGCGAACAATTAGATCAAAAGCTAACGGACCTAGACTCAGGGGTCCATCTCATTTGACGATTTAACGATTTAACGCATGTAACGGGCAACCCGAATACTGGTTATTACATTTTATTTCTGACATATGCAAATATGCAAGTACATATGTACAGGTAAGTAATTCAATGTTGCTTGGGCGACTATTAAGGAATTCGTGATCGAACTTTATTTACACGCATCCTCTTCGCAATACAAAATATTTACCTAAGGCAAGTCATACAAAATCTTAACTAATACCAATACCAATACCAATACCGGACAGCAAAGTTCGTGGTGAATGGGATTCTCAACTTCCGATAGTTTTCTTGTTGGAATTTGTACCCCTGACCCGGACAACGGTTTCCTGCCCTCGCCCCTCCATTGCCCCCAATGCCCAGCCATTTTTAGTTCTGTTTTCAGTAAGGTGCTCTGCTGTGGCAGTGACTGACGGTGGCCCTAGCACTACCTATAATTACATTGGCCCCGCCTAAAATACACCTGCAATTTGGCTAGTACGAATGAAGTACGAAAGTACCCAGCCCAGGCCAGCCGTACACCAGGACCAGCCAGGAGACCCGCCTAAGCCACTTCTGGAGCCACTGCCGTTCCCCGACCGCTTCTCCCCAAATTCCTCCCTTTCTGATCTTCACTTTCTCAAGTCACTTACCATTCAATTCATCCGACCGATCAATTCAACCCAACAATAATCTGGCAAGGATTGACTAAATCCGTCAGCGAGACAAGCCTCGAGTCCTAATCAATCAGCAAACACTCGAGGGGATGAGCTTTCGGTTTTCCTGACGCCTTTTTTCGAGTATCCTAGATACTCCTGACGGACGCCAGCGACGATTGCTTACTCTGCAACTCGCAACCAGCAATCCGCAATCCCCTTCCGACCGTGGTGTTTTCCTCCTTGATCCGTCGTTTTGGTCGGCCTCAACTCGTAGCCCGGTGATAACCCTCGACATCCCAGACAATTCACAATGGCTTCCTCATCGTCAAATGTCGTCGGTGTCCATTACCGAGTAGGGAAGAAGATTGGTGAAGGCTCCTTTGGTGTTATTTTTGAGGGTACCAACCTATTAAATAACCAGCAAGTGGCCATCAAATTCGTAAGTTAATCCAAATCATTCCATTCGTTGCCTTCCATTTGACCACGACGGAACTTCTCCTATTGTCCTTGGGTCAATTCGCTACCGCGATACGTTACGAGACAAGACTTGTTCTAACAGAAGACATTTCTAGGAACCCCGAAAGAGCGACGCGCCACAACTACGAGATGAATACCGCACCTACAAGATTCTCGTCGGCTGCCGTAAGTCAACTCTGCCGTAGCCTTATCTGAGAACCACTGAAACTGACATTTCATTTGCAGCCGGTATCCCTAATGTCTATTATTTTGGCCAGGAAGGTCTCCATAATATCCTAGTCATAGATTTGCTCGGTCCCTCTTTGGAAGACCTCTTCGATCACTGTAATCGAAGATTCTCAATCAAGACGGTGGTGATGGTAGCGAAACAAATGGTTCGTCATCTCTCGTATCCTATTTTTAACAACGTTTAGTGCTAAACTAGATTCTAGCTCTCGCGTGTGCAAACCATTCACGAGAAGAACCTCATCTACCGAGACATCAAGCCCGATAACTTCCTAATCGGGCGTCCTGGAACTAAGGCTGCCAATGTGATCCACGTTGTCGACTTCGGTATGGCAAAGCAATACCGAGACCCCAAGACGAAGCAGCACATTCCCTACCGAGAACGGAAATCCTTATCCGGAACTGCCCGTTACATGAGTATCAACACTCATTTGGGACGTGAACAGTCTAGACGTGATGATCTCGAAGCCCTTGGCCATGTGTTCATGTACTTCCTCCGAGGCGGATTACCGTGGCAGGGTCTGAAGGCTGCGACCAATAAGCAGAAGTACGAGAAGATTGGCGAGAAGAAGCAAACAACCCCGATCAAGGATCTGTGTGAAGGTTTCCCAGAAGAGTTTAGCAAATACCTAACCTATGTGAGGAACCTTGGCTTCGAGGATACCCCCGACTACGATTACCTGCGTGAGCTTTTCACCCAAGCTCTCAAGAACACTGGCGAGGTGGAGGATGGCGAGTACGACTGGATGAAGATCAGCAAGGAGTCATCTAAGGGCTGGGATGCTATGCATAAGCCCGGCCCGTACCATAACCCTAACAAACAGCCGGGCATATCTGCGAGAGAACTGCACAACCAGTCTCGGAACAACACACCTGGCGGCCTAACTCACGAGCGTTTAAACGCCGCGCAGCCCCCACCTCCGTCTCCAGCCAGGCCGACGGACAAGCGCCGGCCAAACGCCCCCGGCGCCATAGGAGCCCAGCGAGGTAGCGCGGTGGGGGGTCTTCGGGACATGGCTACGCCAACCCCGTCAACTCAGGCCCAGTTCCAGAACAGCAACCAAAACTTACCAACAAGGATGGTAACCCAGGCCAACATGGGGTCATCGGCGGCCGCCAACGGAAGGTCGTCGGATCCTCAACCGACGGGATTCCAAAAGTTCATGAAGGTTCTGTGCTGCGGTGAGTAGAGACGACGTACCCCTTCGACAACATTTCCGCTGATCAAATTACCAGGTTAAATGTTTTCCCATTCTGGCATGCTAGCGATTTCGTATAGACTAGAGACGTTTTACTGGATGAAGCTCCCTGCGCCACCTTTATTACCTTTAATGCATTCTCCTGGTCTTCCGTGGTCAGGGTGTTCGCCTCACACCGTCTGAATCGCTGCGTGTCGTTACATATCATGGTTGTCTGGGTTCAGGAAGGGTGGGTTTCATAACCTGGGCAGCACGGCATACTCGGATAATGTGTTTTAAGGCACCATCGAACTCCCGACACCATGGATTTACATCTTCGAACCACACCTCTGTTCGCGGAACAATTTTCCACAATTTCCCCTTAGGAGACTTGGGAAGACGACCGATCGAGTGCAACGAATTCCCGTTAAGGATCCCAGGCTTGGCGCAAACCCGGAGACATGAACGAATACTTTTTCCTTTCACGACTCTCGTTTTCATGAGATAGATACAGGCCGTTTAATCAGTAGAGCGCAGCGCGGCGCTTGTGGGATTTGTAACCGTTGGCGAGCATTGGGATTGGGTTTCGTTTTTCCTGTCATCCATCCCCTTATACACCATTCATAATTACCTGAGAAAGGAGGGAGTTGAGTTGAGAGAACCCGCGTTGTTGGTTGGGAGTTGGAGTTTAGGGTTGTGTATCAAGCAGAACCAGTACATGAAGATGGAGGAGAGTTGAGTGCAGAGTGTGGCAATTAGTGGGGAAGTCAATCACCCAGACGAAGTGCACGATACAGCACCGAGGTTTCGCGTTTGGTAGAAGAGGGACATAGGGCAAAAAGACTTGATAATGATTTCGATGCCGGAGATAATGCATCGGTGACCCCCTAAATTCGAAAGGGACTTGAACCTCTGTGCCTAACCCTTTTTAGGCAATCAACGCTTCCTAGGGAAAGGGAGGGCATAGCAAAATGTGCCTCTTTGTCTCACTACTCTAGTGGCATCGGAAATTTACGAAGTTCTAGTATTAATAAAAGGCATTCTCCAAAGACAATCGTGTTCTCGTTCTTGTATTACCTAGTCTATTTACTTTGTAAGCTTATATAATTCACTATGTCTTGTCCATAATTTGCGAGATTTGTTGATAATTCGTAATTCGACCTTGACACGGGTCATGCTATCAATACAAAGATCGACCATGTGTACAATTCCTGTGTAGGCGGTTATTACTACCCGGGCATGTTCCGCACAGCAGTTCTTGTCGCGTCTCTCACGTTCCTCGTAGCCGTAGACAGGTTGATGATAGTGACTATCATTTCCATTTCCTTTTTAATCATAGATACACACAGAAGAAACCAGAACTCCTCTCTCTCTCTCTTTGCCCTACCAAAATCGTGACCTGCCCATTACCCCATTACAAAAAAGGGAAAAGGGGAAGGTTTGTGGGGGTTAAGGGGTTAAAGGGATAAGGCATTCTAGGTGAGCTTCTGCTTGATGAAGAAGGAGCGCAGGTGCGAGAGCTGCCACGCGCAGGTGATGCCGAGGACAACGATTTGGATGAACATCCACCGCACGACGCGCGAGTTCGTGGACTCGGACTGGTCTCTGAATTCGGCTTCGCGTTCCTGGGAGTTTGGTGTTAGTATAGGTTTTACTAGGACTTGGAGATTCCACGTCATGTAGATCTAGTGTCCTCCATTGCTCAGGAAACAAATCCGTTTTCCCCTTGTTTAGATATCCATCTATACTAAGGGAAGAAATAGAAGCGTAGACGGAGAACTCAGGATTAAGCTAGCAGAAGGGGACGGTGCTCGCCAGCCGTGAAAAGGTAAGGGGGAATTGTAAGAGAGCGAAAACTCACCCGCTGGAAGATCTGCTCGCGCCGGATATCGAGCAGCCTAGCGTTGAGGTCCCGCACGCGCTGGCTGATGTCCATCAGCTTGGACTTGTCGGTGGACTCGATCTCGGAGCTGCCGATGGCCAGGTCGAGGGTCAGCTTGATGCCGCCGTTGGGCTGGAGGGCGGAGAGCCAGCCCTGGCGCCCCGAGGAGGAGCTGGGGGTGAAGCAGATCTTGTGCTCGCCGGCGTCGGCAGCGGTGAATGTGAACCGGCCCGAGGACGAGCCCCGTTGCGAGACTACGCGGTGGTCGTTGTCGAAGATTTCCTGGGGGTGGTGGTCTGTCAGTATATGGCCTTTTTATATACATACATATATGCTTAGACGAATGTATGGGGGTTTGAGAAGACGAGAGAAAGGGATAGGAGTAGTTAGAACCTGACATTTGGGTCAGGGGCGTGAAGGGAAAGGGAGACTAACATCGACGGAGATGTAGATGCTGATACCGTCGTGCTTGGACCACGACCGCACGTTGTCGTCCCACTCCTCGGCATTGTAGTGGCCGACGACGAGAGTGTCCTTGGGCAGCTCCTCGAAGAAGCATTTCGGAGTGGTGCCGTCGATGAAGAAGTACAGCGCTTGGGCGACGGAGCCCAGCATCGCGAGAGGGAGAAGCGCCCTCATATTTCCAGGTTGGAACGAGGTAGGTCACTAATGGGTTGGATTATTTATCTTCTTAATTGGTCGTCGTGGAGCTCGTTCGTGGTTGGGTCGTGGTCTAGGTCGTGATTGTTGGTTGTTTATTTGGCGCCGTCGCTGCGGTCGTGTGAAGCTTTCGCAGATTCCAAGGTCCAGAGTCCAAAGTCCAAGGTGCCACGTTCGAAAAAAGAACCAGTTAGGTATTGTACAGGGATTAGATAGCGCTAACTTGCGCTAAACGTCGCCCAGAAAGGAGCGGCCTTGCATTGGGTGAGCAAGCATTATCGATAAGGCCCGGTCCTTCCAAGTTGACGATCACGTGCTATATAGAAAACAGGCCATGGAAGGATCCCTGCTATTCAATACTGCTATCTGGACGCATACGGTGCAATTAATCCCGTCTTCAACTTTTTTACACCACCAAAAATCCACGCCGCGGTTCTCCATTCCAAAGACAATACAGCTTCATCCACCCGCATACTCGACCGTTTGAACCCATCCAACCGCCGATTCCCACTCACCCACAGAAATTCCACTATTCCGAGCGTCTTACGTTTATTTCTGCCATGTACTATTTAGAACGCATTTACAGTTTCTAATTCAATACATTTCCCAACAAATCCAAGTCCACACTTTGCTCTTGCAACCTTTGTCGCTATTTGCTTTCCTACATTGCTGACACGTCACAATCCCGTTTGACACCTACCAAGCAGCCGGCAGCCTCAATCATGGCTTCGCACGACGTTCGCGACGTGCTTAATCTGCCGCTCGATGGCGGTTCACGACCCGCGAAGAAGCAGAAGACTGGAGTCCCGCGAACAAACTTGAAGGGTCTAGCAAGGGAAGTACAGAACTTGGGAGGCGACAACCCCATCGCGATCGTACCGGAGCTGTCCGCATTCAAGAAGCGACGATTCGGAAGCCGTAAACCAGCTGCGCGATGGGAGTTACAACCCTTCCGCAATTCAGCGCGAGGCGACCAGTCGCTGCATTTACGGCATTGGAGAAAGCAGACGGAAGAACAAGCAAGACCTCAGGAACGACAGAATGGAGAGAATGGAGCAGGTGTGGAGACTAAGTCGGAACAGTTGGAAGACTCGGCGTTCGCCAAGTTCAACGTGCAGGTTGATATTCCCCAGTACAGTGATGATCAATACCAGTCAAACCTTAAAAGCGATGAGTGGACGAAGGACGAGACAGATTACCTATTCGATCTTGCTAGACTCTTTGATCTTCGATGGCCGCTCATATGGGACCGTTACGAGTACCAACCCAAGCCCGAGAAGGTGACAAATGGAGATGGAGGAGACACCACCGATCCTAACACTGCCGTAGTTCCTGCGTCTAAGGTGCGATCACTAGAGGACTTAAAGGCCCGATATTATGAAGTAGCAGCGAAGATGATGGCAGTTCAGAAGCCCGTGCAATACATGACGCAAGCCGAATTTGCTTTGCATGAGGTCATGGCCAATTTCAATCCGAACTCTGAAGCGCAGCGCAAGAAATTTGCGGCAGACGCGTTATCCCGGTCCAGCGAAGAGGCCCGGGAGGAGGAGATGCTACTCATCGAAGTGCGAAGAATCCTTGCTCGCCAGGAGAGGCTGAACCAAGAACGTCGCGAGCTGTACAACCGCCTGGACTACCCGCACCAAGACCAGGATATCAACGCGTTCAAATCTAGCTCTGGCCTGCAGACGCTGCTTCAGAATCTCATGAATGTGGACAAGACTAAGAAGCGCAAGTCCCTCATGGAAGCCAACGGCGCCAACACGCCCGCCTCAGCACATCCCTCGGGCCATCCTGCCAATTCCACACCCTTGTCGGAAACCCGCCGCGGGAGCATTGCCGCCTCCTCCGTCACCGCCGGTCACCGCGACTCGATCGGTGGGGGCGAGAGGCCCGAACGCCCGACGAAGAAGGGTGCGCAGCCGGAACGCAAGAAGCTCACCGAGCAGGAAGAGCAAATCTACGGTGTATCACATCACGATAGGCTACCGTCAGGCCCGACGTTCCGGTACGAGCGCATCAACAAGATCCTCACAACGAAGAGCAACGCCCAACACCAGCGTATCACGAACACGTTGGCAGAGCTTGATATCCCGAGTCGACTGAACATGCCGACGCGTGCTGTTGTCGAGGAGATGGAGAAGCTGCTCCAAGCCATTGGAACGTTGCTGGATTTGCGAAAGACGAATGATAAGGTGGACGCGGAGATTCGTCTCGAGAAAGCGAAGAAGGCGGAGCGGGAGAGGAAGGAGGGCAAGGTTCCGCCGCCGGAGGAGAAGACGAACGGGGAGGTTAAGGAAGAGAAGGATAAAGATAAAGATAAGGATGGTTTGACGAATGGAGATGCTGCTAGTGCGGGAGGTGGAGCAGCGGAGAAGACGAACGGTGAGACTGCGAGTGCGGACGCGGACGCAGCTAAGAAGCAGATCAGTGCAGAGGATAAGGATAAGAGCGTGAGGCCCGAGAGTAGTGGTGGCCGGAAGAGGAGCTTGAGCGTGCTTAGTAGCGTTAGTGACAAGAGCGCTAAGAGGCAAAAGAAGTAAGGCTACTACAGACACGATATCGACATCCACTTCCCATGATATTAGGTGTCGAGCCTAGTACAAGGGTCCAATCAGAAGCAAGCAGTCTAGGAAGTCTGGTAACCAGAAGTGCGATTCACATGAAGTACGAGAGCCGACGGAATGAGATGAGAAGGAGGAGAGAAGGAGGAAAGCCTATGGCTGCTGACTACGATACCTCAGTTACGGGTCAGTTATTGTTTTGGAACTGCGCAGTTAGGAAAAGGGGTCTCTAGCTACCTAGCTTAACTACTGGGTGCTTGAGACATGCCTTATATTCCTGCTGCTTGCTTGTATGTATGAACGAGGCTACGATGGCAACCACGAGCTTGCTACGCCTTAATCGAAACACTGCATTGCATTGCTATGAATGAAAGCATCTCCGGCTCTGTTTAACGAATTTGACTTATTTGATTTTGTGAACAGTAGTATGGTGGTAGATGAGAGGAGTTGGTTTTTATGTCGCTTGATCGCTTATTGCGATTATATCTCGTTTTATCCTTTAGGATTTAAGGGAACAAGGCTCGGTCCTTGTCTTCTAGTCATGAGAGGAAGTAAGTATTGAACCTATCCATTTCATGTCTGAAGACTACACGTAATGGCCGCTACAGACTATTGAAATTGATGGCTTCTCTCACCCGACGCCCACTTCCCCTATTCCCCTATTCCGTGCCAAGGTTCAGTTTAGTGTTCAAGGCACTTCAGATAAACCATAGGAAGACCCAGCTGTCCATCGCCAGTGACATTGCGACCGAGTTGTGCGACAGGTTCGATCGAGCCTTCAGTTACAGCATCAGCATGCCAGACCCTCTTGACCCGAGTGTGAGTATTGGTGCGCGGACTATTAGGTAATATCACCGACAGGGCGCTTAATGCGAAGACTTAAACTGGGGTTGTCCTTCCGGGACGGTTATCTTCGTAAGTAACGCGCGTTTGGCATTGGCCATCGATTACCGGCCGAGACATAGAAGGCGTCTTGTCATGCCCACTAGTTACCTAATCGACGGCGTACCTGGCTGCTGGGACGGGAGGGGTGGACGGAGGCGTATATCATTTATGCTAGAGAACGAGACAAACAAAGCATTTCAACGTCCAACGCCGAACATTATTCCTACTCCATTCTCTCACCTTGCTCTTTACCCCTAAGTCGACAAAGTAGTAGCCCACTTCACAACACCAATCACCTATCGCAAATTGCCTATACCCAACACCTTTGAGTAATATATTCATAATGGCTTCGTTCCTCGTGACGGGCGCCTCTCGGGGCCTCGGACTAGCTCTTGTCCGCCAACTTATTTCCCTCCCAGCCACAGACGTCGGCCAAGTCTTCGCAACCGCACGAGGAGATTCCCGCGCGCTGGAAGAGCTCGAAAACAGTTCATCTGGCCGGGTCATTCTTGTCAAACTCGATGTCACCAACGAAGCATCCATAAAGCAAGCAGCAGCCGAGGTCGAAGCAAAACTAGAAAGCAAAGGTCTAGATGTCTTGATTAATAATGCCGGAGTGTGCCATTATGCTCCCGATGGGGTTAAATCCATGTGAGCTTTCCCTCTCCCGGAATATACCAGAAAACCCGTCAACTAACATCATTCAGGGATAATCTCGCAGAAAGCTTCACTACTAATGTCCTCGGCGTCCACTGGGTGACCCAAGCATTTCTTCCGCTTCTGCGGAAGGGAAAGGTGAAAAAAGTTGCCAACATGTGAGGTGATAACCTATCCCTTAGCCTCTTCGTGACTCTAACGATACCAAGCGCATCCTACCTAGCCTCTATCACGCAAGCTCGCGCGGCACATTACTTCCCCGCCCCAGCTTACAAGATTTCAAAAGCAGCCATGAATGCCCTTACCGTCCAATACGCCATCGATCATGAAAAGGAAGGCTTCTCATTCATGGCGGTCTGTCCCGGCGTACGTATCCTCCCCACTTCTCCTTTAAATCAGGTATTGTCGGATACTAAAGCCGGCGTCTAGTGGATGAAAACTGAGTTAGGTGGCGGCGACGCAGCAGACTTAACCCCCGAGGAGGGTGCCAAGGCCTCGCTGGATATCATCCTCAAACCGGGGCGGGAGTACAATGGGAAGATGCCGAAGATTCTTGTCAGGGGGTGGGAGAACGCTCCGGGGAATAACCAGTACGATGGGACTATTGTTCCGTGGTGATTTTCGATTTTGTATGCTGGCACCCGTTCAGCTGTTGACGACTTGGAATTCTGCCAACAGAATAGCAAAACCTGGGACTCCCAAGGTTGCGTACTTGTTGGTCATGCAGCTTGTGTAGCAGACATATCGGTAGGCAACTAGTAACATTGAAGGTTTTGAGCCTTCAATGTTGGAACTGCATGTGGGCGATTTTGTGGCTCGAAAGTTGAAGATCCCTGGATTCGCTTGATTTTTAACAGGTATATATTCAAGTATACAATATTTCAGGTTTCATTACATAGGTATCGTCATCATCTGCAGCATTAGATGGAGATAAGAGGCTTATATAATTTGCTGAAATCATCTTTTCTATAATGTGAAACCAATGACGAGAAGTATAGTAGTATTGCTAGCTCTCCTCTACAAACCAGACTTGACAGTTTTGTCTTCCTACCTAAGTAGTATGTAGCAGTTATATTCATTACCTAGTCATCTATTTACGCATTGTCTCTGGATAGGTAGGTAGGTACTCTTATAATAGATGTTTTCTTTTGGATATTTGATCTTGAGGAATTATTTGTCACTTGTCAATTTCACGAAGATTACACTCCAGCAGTTCTTCGAGTAATATATAAATAACTTATGAAACGATAAATCTTTGTTTTGGTACGTACTAAGGACTAAGATGGAGTGTATATGGCAGGAAGGTGCGATTAATATTGTACTAGTATTTAAGATCTCCATAATGAGTGAGAAGGTCTGAGAGAACTTAATAAATATAATATCTTATCCCCTTTAATCCTTTTCTGGTGCCTTCATACCGGAATCTACGCATGGGAATATTGTTACAGCATTTTATTAATACAGTCACTTGTTTAGTTACTCGTTTATTAAACTATTTATTATTAAAAAAATAACGTTAAAAGGGGCTCTGTCTTGCCCGCTGTCGTCTCTGTCTGGGAGCACTGTTCTTCCTACCGTCAAAAAATCATCAATATATCTCGTCCGTTCGGCTTGCTGTGCTGCCGTTACCGTTATTCCTTTCGTTTACCGTTTCGGCCCGTCGATGTCTACTTTCCCACTAATATTATCCTTACGTTCGTTCCCCTCCCGGCTATAGTATTATCCCGGGAATTAGGTGAGCAGTGGAAGGACCCGACCTATTTCGGTGGCCCGCGGGTGTTTAGCTAGTCTGGCGTGTGGGAGCTGTGTTCGTGGGCTCGTTAGGGTTGTGCGAGGGTTGGCTGTTTCGGACTTGTTCGTGGTTTCCCTGAATGGACTCTTATATTGAAGGAAGTCGCCCGGGGGCAGGCTCTTGTGTTTCCGCACTAGATGGAGTGTACTTGGCAGGAAGATTCTGCTAGCACTGTACTAGTATTTAAGATCTCCACAATGAGATCCAAGGTCTAAGAGAACTTAACCAATACAACATCTTGCCTATCCTCTAATGCCCTTTTCTGACTAACATTACATTGCCCCCCCTAATTCTCGGCTAAGAGGTCACTTAACCAATATGGTTTACAAATGTCCCTAACCTAATAAATGTATTCTTATAACATATCTAGTATTTTAACCTTTTCTTTGTAAGAGAATATTGGCATGTCCCTTTTTGCTCTTCTGCTCATCATAACTAAGAGCCTGAAAACATGAATAGGAAGAACTCCTATAGCCTACCTAGGCTTGTAGTGAGCGTTAGACCCATTGGCTACTACCAATAGTAGATTGTCACTGGCAACTGATTATATTGACTTACCTATTCTTGGGACACTAGTGTTAGTATTTAGCATCCCAGCGAGAGCGACAACGTTAAGCCTCGAAGCTATCACAGACGCCGAAAAGGGGCAACCGTTGAAAGCGGCTACATCCTGCGTTAGGAATACCCAGAGGCTCCTGCAATACCACCCAAATTGCTCCTTCTAATTTCCTGTGTAGTAATGAGGTCAAAGATTGGAGAATTAAGCAGTTAGTATTTTCTCCATGTGGAGTTAGGGATGACCCTAAGTATCTCGACTATAGTAAAGGTCCTTGGAATATCATCTATTTTTATGGAATGATCAACCTTCTATTTTCTCTTCCGCTTCATGAACTGACCTATGAGGACCTTGTCCGCCTAACTAGACTAGAGAGTAACTGGTCCACCTGGTTTGTGATGAGCGATAGAGACATTCTCGTGACATCGGAGATGAGTCACTCAAGGTTTAAAACGCGCTTGCGAGATTGTCGATGAACGTTTCGGTGGAGCTTGTCTCACTACAAGTAGACTGCGTCTGGACGGACCTTGCTTCTATTGACCACCTAGGTAGTGTGGAGTCCGTTGGCAGTATCTAACCGCCGCAAAGTAGCAACGTAAAAAGGAGATGTGAAACTTGAAACGACAGAGGACTATAGCTAGAAACGAGTGAGGGATTAATGACTTCTATTGGTCGGGAAACGGACCGATGAATGAGACAAGGGCGGCAGTCTAGAGATCTGATCGCGATCACAACGTCTCTACTTAAGCGCGCTAAGGGGAGTTATAGGCTTAGGCAACCATTTTATACATGGGATGTTCTAGAAACCAGGGAAATCAGAGATATTTCTTTCAAGGGGTGACGTCTAAATTAACACTTGCGGTCGCGAGCGGCCGCATATTGAGGCTATATCTTAATTTAGCAACCTCCCTAAAAATAAGTACCCCAGCTGATCCTCGTGGTACCAAAAAATCCCGAGTTGGAATACGTCATGAGCAATAGCTGGGGCGTGGTCGCAAGGGGAGCTTAGGGACGATCTGAAAGCCGTTGGGGCCCCGAGGCTTGACGCTTCCCTGTACCTCCAGGTACACCAATAGGGACCATGTGATAACAGAGCACACACGTGCAGTGTACCATCTAGCATTGAGAAATCTCGCGTACAGTCCCAGAGCGCGCCAGCGTCAAGGTACCCGCCGTGGGCACGGTAAACTCTCCAACTACACACGGCCCCGATTGCCACAAACGATCTAGACAAAAGTCAAGCCGCGGGCTAAGGTCGCTTTCAAGGCTCGCGGGCGCTTCTGGAAGTTCGGTGAGCCTAGGGATGACACTCCCCTAACGCCGCCCGGTACTGCCTGGTACCGCCTGATAGGGTACAGCTTGCATGCAGGCGGCGAAACGCCCAATCTCCAGGCTTTCCCCAGACTAAAGCGCCCAACCTGGAAGTAGGATGGTAGTGCCGCCTCGGTGCCTTGCAGGAAGGATCATGATAGCGACAGCGTGGAGGAGGGTAGGACGGTAGGGCGGGTAGATTTCCTGCGAGTGATCTAGGACGGAAATAGATTTAAACGCCCGACTCGCAGAAAGACGTTGGCGGGATGGGAAGAAGACGTAGAAGACGCCATCACGCCGCGAGGTACAATTACGTGCATGGGAGAAAGAAAGTTTCTCGAACACGCTGTGATGTCCTGGCGCTTAGATGTTATCGCCGGGCGGCTATTTGTGACAACCGCGACTTGTCATTGGTCGTTGGACACACGAGTAGTGGTAGACTGTTTCTGATTTGAGAGCGCTACCATGGAAATCTGGGGTAAGCAATCTTTAGAACTTCTCACCTGCAATTTTAAATCTGGAGGAAATGATAAGAGAAAGGGGGGAACAAGGTTAGGATCTCGATTCTGGCAATGGTTAGTTTAAATTCGTGAGAATGAGGCTCAACTACTCTGTCATTGTTTATGTTTAGATTGACCCCTGAACTGACCCCTAAAGTGACCTGAAGTTTGGGCCATTGAGGCCACTAAACAAAACAACAGACATTGGGTTTAGCGCGAATGGATCATGTGACTCTCGCGATAGGTACATAAGGTGCGTTAGTAGTAACGGGTACTAAAATACATCCATGGCAATCTGTACCGTCCTATGTAGTAGCTTCCTCATATTGCCGTAGTTATCCCCTAGAAGATTGAAGCCACAAGATAGAACAGGAAACATCGCCTCAGCTTCAGCTAGTCTTGAACCTTGTAGTCGTTGACGAACCGTAAACGTTAGATTGCGGTTTCCAAGGGTTCTTACTAGTCACGAGAACAATTCCAATCGTTCCCACTATATTCCAAGGTTCCCTATTCACCAACACTTTCAACAGTCAATCAGTCAATTCATCATGCTGCGCCAACATCCTGAACCACCGTTTGATCTTCGTGTTACCCGCTGATTACCTACATACCACAAGGATGTCAAGGCCGCTAAACGCAATACCTACAGTACCTATAGTAGTAGCTATCTGGGTCGCTTACCTTCACCTTCGGGCGCCGTGGACTAGTAGCTTGCGATATGCGACTTGTGACAAGTCACATTATTACGAGCCTTGCTAAATTATCGGTAACAAACTATTACCTAAAAAAAGAAATCTACGCCGAATTAACAGCTAGGAAACATACAAACGACCCAAACTAACATGCTAGTCTTCATACATATTAATCCCCTCTTCCTAGAACTCGGGCACACATATACTCACCGTAGGTAGGTAGACATCTATTAACCTGGGCGATCCCAAATTGTCGAATCCTTCGCAAAACTAAACCCCTTACGCAACCTCATACTAACAGCCCAAGGCCCCAAACCAGGCGGTCGGGTCTATTTTTGCACGAGTCGTCCATTCGGCTGCCTCCTTACGTGGCAAAGTCGACAACCATCAGGATATCCTAAACATTCGGAATATTTACAGTTTGCTCGAGTTTTATCCTGTTGCCTTAAGGTCCTTCAGGTCTTGACCTTCCCTGTTATCTCTGTGTATTGTGGTCAGAGCGCGGGTCCGCCTCCGGCGTGCCTCGCGCTTACATACATACATAGTATATGACGGTCGGCTGTTGGACGTTGACCCTGCAGGTCCACGCTAAGAGTTCGACAAGGGTCATAACGGACCTTTTCCCGCTTTGACTGTGTCACTTTTCTTACTCCTCTGCCTCTTCTAGTATAGTATGATTTGATAATGCTCAGGATATACTTCCAAGTTGCAGGCAGTGTGCATCGGCGAGTCTCACGAAGTCGGCTTTAAACAAGATCAAATTCACCAGACTGGATAAGACTTCAAATATTGATGAATTGACAATAACGCTCACTCTGTGCCGTTATTTATCATCCAACGACCCAAAACCTGACGGCGATTGAATGAGGCGTATTCAGCTCTGGACCCAATACCTAGGCATTGCTTCCCTTCACCTTTTCCTCTTTGGAAAGGCTGATGGCCCCCAACGGTTGTCTCGGCTTGATAGACCGGGGCCCCTCTCATAGTTGCTCGTCCTGCCCAGGTTGCCTACTATGTACAGAGGTATTCACGTGTACACCTGGGCAGTTGTCAGACGGTTAAGGGAACCAAAGCACAGATAGTGAGAAAAAAGCGTGTGCAGATCTCCGGGCAACCACTGATTAAAAAAAACGTTCTATCGATTTTGGCCTTGTTGTATCCCTCCTTCAAGGATAAGTCTTCACCGTCAGCCTGACGCAACCTTATGAACTTCCACCTCCGCTTTCTAGTATTAGTGTCATGAGGGGTAGCAGCGAACCTTATCGGGGTTAATGTAAGGAGACCGGGGATGGGAATAGCCGCATGAGAATCCTTCTGCTACTCAACAGTGTAATGATGTCCTGAGGTGTCATGCACATGGTTCTTCATACCGAAAAAAAACTCCCATTCTATGTCCTACCGGGCTTCCAAGGTTCCAAGGCTACCAAGCGGGTCGCAGCTCGAACCGAGAAATGTTCCGCCGATTTCTAAGAAAAGAAATCCGGGCCATCAGATACCAGATAAGTTTTATGCGCGGACGCGGTTGATCTAGTGTGTCTCGTCCGAACTACCAAGTTGGCTTCCTTGTCGCAAGCTAACCAAGCTAGGAGCTGTAGCGTCGGACCAATGAGCGGCGGCAAGCCGCTTAGGAGACGATCACTTTCCTGAACGGCGGCAAACCCATAAGACCAAAACTCTCGGACGATTCGCGACAAGCGCTTTACGCTCGCCCCACGGAAATCTACTCTAGCGAAGTACTTTCAGAAACGCTTTCGAGAAAATGCCGGGATCATGAACAGCGACACCTTAGGCCCCTACGCAAGCCGCGCAAGTAAAAATGGTCGATAAATAGGACGAATGTTATTGTAGTATGCTAAAATTATCTTCGCGATTTAATCATAGGTCCCACATGGCCATCAGCTTAAGACCTGATATTCGCACGAATATCTGTAACATGTGCCTTTTTCGGACGAAAGCAAATTGAAGCTTCTTTTGCGTCAGGCTCCGATTGTGAGTGTGGGATTTTCCCGTGTGTGCCGTGCGCGACGGACACCTCGAGTCATTGTTCGAAGGGTGTCATCCGGCCGGCAGGGTGCATGGCAATATACTAAATTCCAAAATGGAAGAGTTTCCGGAGCTAAGCAGGCCAGCATGTGTACCGCCCTGATCGATTACGTCGCAGTAAGATCCAGGGGAAGGACGGTGGACCGGCAGCGTTAATATTACATCCATACCTACCTGAGGTACCGTATCTGTCGTATGGGTGTATGGGTGTATTTCTTTTCTAGAGCGGTTTGCTTGATGAAGGATGTAGCCTTATTTCTTATTTCTTGACCGAGCAAGCCCCCGAGATGATGACTGACATGCCTACGTCAGCAAAAGCGGTCGTGTCGCAAAGGTGCACCGCCGCGTTCTCGGCTCGCCGTCAATACTAGTCCTTACGACCTAGACGGAGGCCTTCCCTGTTGCCGTATTAGCGCGCCCTCGTCTCCCTTTTGCCATGTACGTACTACGCCATTTGCGCCATGTATCCCCATGGTTTAGGTTTCAACTCTCGGGGTTAAAGATCGATGTAACTCGTGAACTAATACGAGACATTTGTGACGATGGGCGAGCACATGCGCTAGCAACAAATCAATGGCTTCTTGTCGGCTCTAGACGCGGGTATTCGCTGCGCCCTAATGAGAGCCCTGGACATTTTCGACATCACACGCTCGCGCCAAATTGCATGACAGCTAGATCCCTGTCTTGAAGCGCCCATTGGCTGCGGACGGAGTACAACCAGACTCACAAACTCCTCTGACCGCACATGCCGGCAATGCTCCAGGGTCGGCCTTTTCTGGTTGGAAGCAGCGCTGCCGCAAGACTTGGCGAGAAGAATTGGCAGAATTCCAAACCCAAAGTGGAATCTACGTTGCACCTTTGCTGTGCCGCCCGCCGACTTCTACAAGATCGAGGACCCTTCAAACTACCTAGATCCTCCCAATCGCATGGCCTTCTCCTGCACCCCTGCTGAGATTTACCAAGCCCACCAACGCGTATGTGTGTGCTATTTTGATCCCAAACAGTCGTGGGTTAGGATAACGAGGCCTGGCGGCCACGAACCGCGGCTAGGCCGCAAGAAACGGCCTTTATTGATTCATCAATGCTCTTATCTCACCATCGCGTCGCGGGTGCCAGTAATATCTAAGACGACCACGACAACAGATGTGTCGCGGGCCGAAAGTACTGAACCTATCATAACATACACCTACAACAAGAGGTGAGATACAGCGAATCGGACAGCTCAATGGCATTGGTGAAAAATCCCGGTGCAACGTTGGAGGGGCTAGCTAGCTGTTGGTGGCATTGAGGAGGGGGGACGGTAAGCGCACGATTAGGTCGACGATGTTTCTTGACGGCTGTTCTTGGATGAAGAAACATTAACTACGACAACTCGCGAATGAGCCGCCACGATGTATTGAGGCTGGCTAAGGATAATAGCACATTCCCCGCAAGGCTAGGTACCCGTTCGAAAAGAAAGCGGACTTGATTTCATCGCTTCTAGAGCTAGATATGTACATGGCGTTTGTCGTATTCGATGATGAATTATGCTCCTGCGGTACCACCCAGCGTAGATTCGGTAACATCGCATGAAGAACGGCGGGAAGCAGAAGAAGAACGACTACGTAAGGTGGGAGGAGTTAGGAAACGAAAGAACCTAACATATGATATGGATGATGTTGGTACATCTCGTACACCTCATACCTAGCACGACACATTCATCATCGTCGTGGCAGCGCCAGGCCTATTATCTAGACGCGCAGGGCTAGACTTGTGCAATATTGAAACAAGTACATACGCTACTAGTACTATATGTACGATTCTTCATGTAGGTACTATACGTTTATGTAAGTAATTGTCATCTTCGATGTCGCCTTACGGTATTAAAGGTATTAAATCTATCAAAGCTATTAAATAGATACCTTGGTACAATCTATCCGAACAGGGATCCACCGCGGAATTGGAAAAAGTGTCTAAGATTCTAGCGCAAGCGGAGGTACATTGGAAGGTACTACTATGTAAGTTAAAGTGGGTGCGGATACCCTTGACACCCTTGCTAGAAGCCGAAGTTTCCCTCGACTCGCTTCCAAGTTCTCATGGGCTTGTCGTCGCACACAACAACCCTAGTCGGGTTCAAGGTACCTCGGCGGATTGTATCTCTTAGTCTTTCGGCTTACCAGTTCAGCCAGCCCAGCCAGTTATATAGCAGTTATACGTACATGTAATACATTCCCTTTCACGCGATGTATGTATCTACGGCTTCCAAGCGCCATGCCGCCCAATATTGGGGCAGCTTAGCCAGGGTTCGACGATCTCGTTCTGCGTTCTGCGGTACAAAAGTATCGAGGCATCCCGCCGAGGAACATCGAGGTTGTGATCAAATCCTTTTTGGGGGGATGTTTCTTTTCGTCGTCTCTATTGACAAATTACAAACTACGACCTACGACTACAACTACGCACGTTTAATTGCTTGCATTCATTCATTCATTTCTTTTCCCACTCTCGCTGCCTTGCATGTTTTCCATGCTAGATAAGGTACTCAACCTATAAAGTACTGTGCAATCTTCCATTTTACATACACGTATTTGTATACGTATACGTACCTCTATAACTGATCCCAATCAGTCCAGCATTCTGTATGTACTTGGCTCTTGCCTCTTTGCCCTGGCTACCAGACCTGCCCAGGGCTATATCCACCTGCGTACATGCCCCCAGCTACCTTGCACCTTACTTACTTACCTACCTACCCGTCTTACTTTATCTATCCTTACCATCCTTGCTTTACATCACTTCCCGCTCTGCCTAGGCCCTGGTGCTGGCTAGCCACATAATTTTTTTCTTTATATTTTCTTATATCCCCCCTTACACTCCACCTACTATTACATGCTACCTTGATTACTGTTAACCCAATTGCCCTATCGTATACCTTATTTCCTTTAACTCTCTCTAATCTCTCTAATCCTCCTTCGCTCATTTTCTTTCTACATGGTGATTCGGTTGCATTAGAAGGGAGGCGAAGAGAAGAGAAGGTCTATTGACGTTGAGGATCTAACATTGACATTGACAAAGGGAGAGACGGATTCCAAAACCATTCATTCCCACAACTGGCCAAAAAAATTAATCGCGCGTTAAATCGCCAAGCGCTGGTCCTTTTTTGTGTACGCATTAAATAAGGGTCAAGGATCCTGGCACAAGGAACGGGTGGGAGAAACCCAATATAGTTGGTTCGAATTCGACGAGTAGCAATCGTGGGCCGGACCGCACGATAATAGTCTGGAGTTTTTTCCACACGCAGCCCAAAACCGAGAGTATACACTCAACTCAACTTTCACTAGCAAAAAAAGAAAAAAAAGACTGGGCAATTTCCTTAAGTAGGTCGGGGACATATAAGCAGGATAGGCGATTGAGGCGACATACAGTCGCCTATGCGCAGCAGCTCACGAACTTGTTGCTTACACCGCAACACAGCAATACACGACGTACCGCATCGGCCCTTGCACGTCACAGTCGTATTACGCAGTCCAAATTCAATAAGAAAGAGGTGCGGTTCACTCACTCCCGCTTCGCTTGTACAAAATTGCCTCCCCGCGCACCCGCCTTCGAAAGTTCGTCACCGTTCAAATAAGAGTCGTGCAGATCCCACCCATTGTTCTGCGCCACGACGAGCGCATTGCTTAGAGATCCGAACTGCGTATAGCTAAAGTCTATATATTAGCTCTTATTAATGTTTTGGCCTCCGGGAACGCTAATTCGGAGGTTTTAGCAGACCGCACCGCGACCGCTGTGCGGGTCATCATCTCTGGGCGGATTTACCATTTTTAGCTCTTACTTTTTCGGCTTTCGTCACGACTTATCAGCTGGTTTTTCTCTCTCTTTAAACTAGGCCGCAACGTCGACGGAGGTTACATATTTCGGTTATAGTCCGAACCCTGTTGACATTTGCTCTTCCCCTCTCACTAAAGAGCTTTCTTGTATCGGACTATTGGTTCTTGAGTGCCAATCACACTGGCCAAATTGTTCAATCGCACAGCAACTGGTCCTCGCTAATATACGTCTACGTATCGAGTTCCTATGCACCTCACGCAAGATTGCTGGGCTGAAGATATTGTTGGACGAAATATGGCTACCTTCACGGCCTTGAACGGAGGTGAGCCAAAGGGTGTCGAGAGGCCTAGCAGTAGCCCTACATCGGTACGCGCAGCCTCAGAGGAACAGTCTCTTCGCCAAATAACCACCCAGGAACCAAAAGTTGGAGATAGCTCTACTAACCAGAGAGAGCGCTGGTCTGGACCGAGTCCTGATCGTTCGTCTTACCAACCAACTCTCTATTCGGAGGCTGAAGGGGCTCACAAGCGTAAGCGATCATTCTCAGACGAATCTCATAGAGAAGGACCTGTTAGTCGTGGGCGGGAACAGCCATCTCAAGTAGAATCACGTGATATACATCCCGCGACGCAACGAGAACGAGAGTATAGGCAGTATGGTGAGGAAGGTCGAGAGCATCACGATTCCTGGTATCCACGACACAGCCATGCGGACGACCGCAGTACGTATGATCGACAGGACTCTGCGAGCGTAGTTCCGTCGCCGAGTGACGAGCAGGCTGGCGATACGCTTCGAAGAACCACCCATATGGATTCTCAACACGATTATTCGGCGACGAGTCCTGACGGTGATGATAGCTCCGTGCTCTATGGCGGTACCTCTTACACTTCGGAGCAGAGGAAAGGAGACGCAGTAATCCAGTCAGATCCTAAGAAGAGGAAGCGCAACTTTAGTAACAGGACTAAGACTGGGTATGGGACCCCCTATCCTCCTTGTTTGGGACTTTACAATTCGGAGCCTATTGCTGACTTTTGGGTGTGGTGTGGCCGAGTTTGCACCCTCTAAGTGTCGTTGGTGCGCAACCACCTTCGGACCTAAGAGCGAGGCATCGGCTTTCCATACCGAAAAATATAGCTGCCTAACGTGTCGCAAGAGAAAGAAGAAATGCGATGAGACGAAACCGCAGTGTAAGCCTCTTTTAGGCATGGTCGTTAAGGCTTCGTATACTTACGAGCGGAATAGGTACCAACTGCGTTCGAGGTGGATTTGTATGCCACGGCTACCCTAATCAACGAGGTTACCCCAAGATGGAGAATAAACCTGCCGCCGTTCCACTCGAGTCTAAGGATCCTAGCTATGTCCCTCCCGGAGCCTACGGAATGCCGCAGCAGAGTAGTTATCCGATTCCGCCCCCGCCACCCCCGAAACGTGATCAGCCTTCCCAGGCTTACCGTGGCCAACCGCTCCGGATAGAACCCGTGCAGGGCCGGCCGATTCTCCCAGACGACAGCAGACAGGCGACCTCCGCCACTCTTCCTACCCCGACCCCATCTGCTTCGAGCCCGGAGAACAACAAATTGTCATCCATATCATATACTAATTCGACAAGCATGTTTCCTACCCCAATTAGCGCTACGAGTTCTACCATACAGTTGCCCACACCATTGAGCGGTGTTGACCGCCATAAAGACTATCAAAGAGTGCCGCCATTACACGACCTTACGAGGACCGAACATGACACGCCGCATTCGAGCTCGCTTCCGCAGATTAACGTTCTCCCGCCAACTCGGAGTAGTAGTCCGCCACCCCAGTCTGCGCTGCCGCCCCCGCCTCCGCCTCCTCCGCCTGCAACAACGGCAACGAATCCTCAGGAAACTGCACAACTCGCGCTATCACATTCTCATTACCCACCCAGCAGGGAACGGACCCAGAAGGAGGAGATGCTTACAGGGAATCTGTACTATCCTTTTGATGAGGAGTTGGTACTCGAGAGACAAAGATGCAGCGCTGCATGCTTCAGGTTCAACAACTCTACGAGTCCCAATGTCGGTGTATCAGCACCCGAACGTTCGCGCCTCTTCCGAGAAATCTTGAACCCGACAGAACCAATTTTTATGGATCGGAACTCGACAGCCATTACTCGCGTTGGGAACGTTGGGCAAGAGGTGGTTGTTGAGGCACCATTCACCTGCGACTATGGGTACAACATTGTGATTGGGAACAACGTGTTTATTGGTCGGAATTGTACCATTATTGATCCCATGGAAGTCCTTATTGGTGACAACAGTTACATCGGTCCGAACGTCAGTCTCTTTGGTGGTACGTTACAAACGGATCCCAAGAGGCGCAAGGGTAACAAGAGCGCACATATCGGTGCCGCTATTTGCATTGACGAAGATGTATGGATTGGGGGCGGTGCTATAGTTCTCTACGGAGTAAGGATCGGAAGAGGGGCGACAGTCGCCGCTGGAGCTGTGGTAACTAAAGTAAGTCATCGAAAAAGCAATTCCCCGCTTGAACACTGTCTCTAATGAAGGCGTCAGGATGTACCACCGTTCACTGTCGTGGCTGGCAACCCTGCTCGGGTAACGCGCGGCGCCATTAGCTGACAGGGCAGAAGTTGGATTTGTTTCATATTTTTGCTATTTTGCGAATTGGCCATGATACCCAAATTCGATGTTCCTGTCATTTTACATAATACGCATCTCCGCCTCATTTTCTCCGCGTGCGCAATATCCAGACGTTCCGTTTTTAACTCGCGGCGAGCATTTTCTCATTAGTTAATGACCTTGAGTCTGGTTATTTGGCACCTCTTCTCAACGTCCCTGTTGGGGAGAGGGAGGGCAACCAAGAATATACGGAAAGCGGTTACGATATACGAGGCGAGAGCGATATTTTTTATTATCTACATGGAAGATCGTGATACATATTATAGAAAGTTACCAGGTAGCTCTGGAAGCTATATGGCGATATTGGTTGGGAAAGTTCGTTTTGATTTTGAGGTACGCAAGCCAGGGGTTCTCTGGCTCTTCTGCGATACCAATTGGTTAGCTTTGCTCCGGTTGCCGGGATGGGATATGGAAACAGGTTCCACTCACGAGATGACGGCCTTCGCATCCATGGATGGATTAACGAACGCATGCAGGCACGCTGCTTATGTAGAAGTAGGTAGCGGGCCATAATCGCCACTTATGTGAAGACGAGGGTCAATGAAAAGAGAGATAGGGTACGATATAGGTAGATCTAGGTTAAAGATACCCGGTTTTTTCTGGCTTCAATTGGCGGTGTAGGAGTATTCACATCATGCATGTCTATAGGTGTGAGATACTATCACGTAATAATCATAGTGAGTCAGCACCAACCAACCACAGCTCAAGTTCATTATACTAGACCAATTACCGATTATACATGTTGACAATATATTTTATAATCATTACCAGAGTATATGTCGCGTCTAGAAACATGTATCGATCATTCTAGATCAGCCCCTTTTTCCGTTGGACTTTCCCCTTTTTCAATTTCTTAAATGATTGGTGACTAATAACTACATGTATGTAACGTTGCTCCTATCTAGCTACCTACATACTTACACACGATACACATATGTATAGAATCTAAGTTTCCAGTTAATCTCTCATGAAAGTCAAACCCGACAATGAACATCTCACATAAGTTTCTCATACTCGAAAATGACACAACCATCCGAAGCATATTTGCTCAAACTTAACCCAATGTTCTTAAAGTTCCTTAAAGAACTCATATAACTACCTCAGGCCTTGCCTTCCTAGATTCCATAGCAGATGTCTGCCTAAACATGCTCATCGGTATAAATAGTAGACTAAATGCAGAATAATCTGTCGACCGATTTCTAACAAACGATTCCTTGCGATGAAAAATTCTAGGTCAATCTAGACACCCTCAGGCTTCGGATATACCTAGTATATGCAGAACTTACATGAGCTGCGGAGATATTATATCTCCTGTCGCGCCATTATCGACTTCTTGTTGTCTTCAATGTATGGATCGCCGACTAGCCAGGCCACGGCCTCAGGACATGACGTCCTATTTATACCACAGGAAGCCACCCACAGCAACGGCTTAGGCTCCTATGCCACCCTCTCATCAGGAGGGGCATATATACGCCTAGGATAGGAGTTAGGAAGCATATAAGCCTTTGTCATACGGTTGGTGGGTGCCGGGTCTGTAACATAGTGAACGGTATGATCTATTAAGAAAAGGGGAGCGTTGCTCCTAAGGGATGGCGAGCTAATCAAGGGCTAGGTATTCCCCTTTAGGTTGGATCACCTAATCGCCCCGTGGCAGAATCCATGGATGGCTTTACAGACGTGTTGCGGAGGATGCGCCAATTCCCGGGAGCGAAGTCCCTGCGTCAAGATACATACCTACCTATAAGGAATGGGCCACAGACCTCAATGATTGGTACTTTCGAGAGTACCTAATGTCTTATCAGAAGACATATATCGAAAGGTTGTTACGATCATAACCAGTCCCCCAAATGTCGGGTTCCCCGATGTCGCCGTGACATCGGTGGAGAAGACAGCCATTGCCTTCGTGCTTGGCTATTCTATTCACGAGCGCTTCTATATGGGTTTTTCACACTCACCCGGTCATAGGGTTTGGTTTCTTAACTTCCCCACATCCAAGGAGTGTATGCTCGCTGGGCGAGCGAAATAAGTTTGCTGAACTTGAAGACCCTATCCATGAAGGAGGCTCGAGGTGCCAAAACACCTTCAGAGCACGGAAGCGCAAGCCAGAAAGCACGTCTATCGGTGCCATTCAAGAGCAAGCGATATTTTCATACATTTCGCTGTCGACGCAATTGGGCTGGACTTATAACCTGGAGATCCTCCGATCGAAACGGAGCAGAGCTACCAAATGCGAAGAGTCGAGTCAAGATGTGATATGACGGTTGGTGTATTGTCTAGGTAAGTTCCAATCCCGTAACGAGAGAATAAATAATTTATCTAGTCTGTAGACTAATTCCAGCAGCTACGCTGGAGCGCGTACAAAAGTTCGGCGTGAGATATGACTGGAACGCGGCAAATGTGCCAAAGAACACAAAACCCGAACTACCAGACCCAGATGCCCTGGAGAAGGTTGCTTTCCACACATAGCTACAATGTAGCTACAACACTACCTACATACCGAGATAGTTGCGTTGATCCCAACGTGGATCTTAACAACTGCCGAATCAAGATCTGGATGGGAATGCCCAATGTCGCGTATCCTCTATCCTTTGCTTCTACTTTCCAATTCCCGTCGTTGTTCTTCCGTCGCAGCGCTCACCTTCACAGTCTTTCGTACGCCGTTGATCATCAACCCGAAAGTCCCTCCCATTTGGTGGTTCTACTGCCTATGCTGCCTTCTAGGCAACAATCCATACCATGTCTACTGCTCCATTGAGAGTGAGGACCTGGCCTTGATTCCGCATATTGTCTTTGAATGGACCCGCAGCACCGGACAAGCTATCGTTTGGCCGTCTCTCCTTCGACCGTTTACAGCAGAGTGAGCTTCGAGAGGCCTCTGTTTACATTGCTACCACCTACCTATCGGGACCGACATAAAGTCGATCCTAACTGATGTCCGCGATGCAACAAAGGCGAGCGCAGACTCTGGAGCGAAGCGAAAGGAACTCGAAGGCTGGAGCATACGGGATGTCGGTTACTTTCACCCGGACCTCGAGGACGCGGCGGTCGGGACCAGTGAGGTGGTAACGATCGGCAAAGAAACCCATTGGCGCTCAGTCTGTCTGTTCATCGATCAAGTCAGGGCACAATGTTCCAACAAGACGCGCACCGAGCAGATAACCGCGAAGTTCCCTCAACTACTGCGAGGCCGGGCTCAGCTATGGTGGACATCAATGCTCAGTGATTAGGATAAGCAAAAGGCCTTGAACGACGTCGACCATATTACATACCTCTGATTTTGCTTCATCGTGAGCCCCCAACATTTGGTAGCTCTGCTCATATTCATAAACAACGGGTTCGGTTTAATATTGGTCCTGATTCTCGAAGTTTCACCCTCGTTTCGCAGCTAGTAATGAGGAATTCATGAGCAGAGCTTTATGACAGTTGTGTCCCCGAGAGGACTTGAGGTTTCAGACGTAGCCTCAATGGCTCCGAGAGTTGACCCGTGTTCGCATAACGGTTCATGGACCGACAAATACTACTGCTTAAGGATTTTGCCACTGATTGCATGGATGATACAGTTATACTTTTGAATACAGAGGAAGAACGCCAAGAAAATCGGGATGGAAGACTAAAGAAATGTCGCAAAAGCCGTAGCATGCGGGTGTGGAATACATCACCTATTCTCTCCAGTGGTGTCTAGAACTAGAAACAAACCTAGTCAAGGTACAGAGAAGGTCAAGGTCAAGGCTCCGACCGTTGACCTCGAGACGAGACCCTCACATTCCGTTCCGTCCCCGTCAGCGACTTCGACGAGTATGTGACCCACGCGATGAGGTAAGAAACGGACGCTTCGCGCGTCACTTGCGGTACAACTCTTATTCCACCGTATCCTACGGAGGTCTTCAAAAGGAGTTTCGTCCTCCACTCCTTCCTAATCGATCGAACCAAGCGATGCGCGAAAAGTTGAAGGGGTAAACACGTTTAGTAGATGAACATACCAACCACAACCACAACCGGAATGTAGGCGTGGGAAACTAGATGGTGGATGGTATGGTTGAAAGCCGATAAAAGACGTGGCGGAAACCTACACCGCGCATAAGATACTCGAGAATAACTTTCTAGGTCACGACCGCAAGCTCGAAGAGCACGTTAGGTATTGACTTGCGGAAAGTCATACCCATAGCAATTCAGTAGACGGTCGTGGTCACTTTGATCATGAAAGATTTTTGAACGTTGATTACGGTCGAGGCGGGAAGCCTAGAGAGATTCCAGAACCTCTCATCCGCTCACATGGAAGCCTATCTCTGCCTAGCTAGGTACTCTCACACATTTTGCCCCTCGAATCCGGCCCTGAGCCAATTTCCCTTCCCAACATCTTCTACACCGATAAAGTCAATAAACTTTCAGACTTATTCTTATCAATGTTACATTGTTATAGATATGGTCTGTTGGAGGACCAGTTGTTAGATTAGAGGCCTAGCAGGATCGGAGTTCGGACTATGGGAGATTTATTGGCGATTGGCCACGGAGCAGAATAGACAAAGGGTTCTTCCTGTATATATACCATGCTCCCTAGATGATAGTAGCCCAGAGCTCCTCGCGCAATAACGTCGTTGTCTCGTCGTCCGCTAGTTCTGTCTCATGATGTGATACTTACAAGTAGTTTACTAAGGAGGACACGTTTGCGGTGAGGAGGCACATTGATTTCCTGTAAATGCCCTAGGACGCACTAGTATACGATAGCGATAGTGGCAGACAAAAAGACGATCATGAAGTAATTTAAGTCAGGATGGTCAGTAATGATAGTGAAGAGAAAGATGTCAGGGGCTAGGGGCAATTTTTCAAATTGAGGCTCAAGCTTCCCGGCTAGTACCCACTCGCTAGCGATAAGAGTTAAGCTAACTTCGGAATTTTTCAACATCACACTGGGTTCATGGCCTAATGGTAAGGCGTCAGATTTCGGTTCTAATGCTAGATAACTGTCCTCTGAAGATTGCAGGTTCGATCCCTGCTGAGCTCGACCATTGATTTTTTTGAATTGTGATAGCTTTTTTTTCTCTCCTTATTATATTTCATATTGAGAATATGTTTCGTGGGTGTGGTAAGAAGATAAGGGACCGCCGGGAAGGACACCAATCAAATTGCCATTCTGCTCGTTAAAATACCATGTGAAAATGACCAACCGCCAAAATGAAAAGATCGTTCGAGTCTTGCGTATGTTAGTCATCACACGATTTTATTAATCGCCGAAGCAAGGTTTCCCTAAACCCCGAATACCACCCCTTATTATTAATCAATTTGGTTTGTGTAGGTCTCTAACACATGTTCCCGTAGGCGGAGCTCTCTGTGAAGTAGTACACCAATAAAAAATCAAGGTTACTGATTGCGCAGAGCAACCCTTGAGAACGAGAGCCTCACGACTGGCCCTAGATATCATAGGGGTAGTGAGACTCTGGCAATATGTTGTTACATTGTAAACCCGATTCTTGAACCCTGCATCATTCGAATTGACCTAGGTTACATATACTGGCGAGGATTGATAGCATGTCGCTGGTAAAATGCGCTAGAGTTCTGATGCGAAAAGCGACGTTCGACGTGGGATTTAGCCAAGGTACCTAGTTAAGGGTGATGCAATTCATATAAATGCAGTGACGGTTCAACGAAGATGATTCGTCTCCCCCTTTTCAGCACACATTACGCATGACAAATACGTAGCCTGTCATTTGCCGCTCTATACTCAGGTGTATGTCTCGGCTTTAAAGGTGCAGGTACGTTACGCGGTGGTGTCGCTGGGGCAAATCCGTAGCTTTCGGGGTTTGGGGCTTGGATGCTACGGTAGTATAGAGGCCTTTAAGAGGACCACCGGACCTATGCTCGAATTCGTTTCTCGACTCATGCAACGAATCTCAGAACTCATCTTGGCTTTGAGATATTGTTGGGATGTTCGTACGATTCATTAAATGCACCGGTTGGAGTAGTCCGGGCCAATAGTATTATTACCGGAGATGCCGGGGACCGGTAAATTCGGAATGGGGAACCGGGTGTAAAAGGAGAGCCATGGTCGGAATGAATACTGCCGGGTAGGATTCCAACTACCGCGATTCTTCGGACCTAGGTCTTCTCAACTCGGGGCTGTACCCTGACCGTAGTAAGCTGCGGAGAGAAGAGAATAGCCATGACGAGGGGAAGACAGCTGGCGTCGAGTCGTGCTACGTCGACGAGGAATAGAGACGGGAGATTAGAGCCCAACCTGAGCCTCTCCGGGTTGGATAAAGATGCAAGTAAGATTGTCCCATTTCTTAATTGTCTCGCAAGCGATAGGGGCAGAAGGGTTGAAGAGCTGCGGACTTCGATAATGTTGAGCTACGCTAGATAAGTAGTCGAATACTGATTACTGCACTTTTACACACCGTTTTCCAAGGTCAGGAGGTAGGAGGTACTCCATTGAGAAAACCATAGGCCACCGCTTCCCCTTCAATTTACAAAGCAATAAAATAGAACTCTAGCCGAGTACCAAATATAGCGGATTTACTAAGTGCGGGTATAGTTGATCGCGTCATAGTGGCAGATTGAGTGTCGGTTAAGTAGCCGCATGATTGTCAAGATTAGACCGGCTCGGGTAGATCGGTCTGTCAATGGAATATTGATATTGTATTGGATATGAAGAACCAATTGGCAATTCCAAATTCAGTGATGACCGGAGGCATGACGGTTGATGTTGCCATAGGTTTAAAAATAACACCCGAAAGGAGCGTCGAAAAGGGAGAAAGCAACTGAAGCAGGGGAACGGATTTATGGGTTCAAAACTCAGGGAGCTATCTTAGGACCTATCTTTAAATCCAGCCGAAGAAACTCCGTCGGGCGTAGGTTCCCAATCGGAAATGCCAAGGGTTGTGCTATTGGAGTCTAATTGAAGTCTAATTGGAGGTGCTTACCCGCACATATGTCTGGTACATGCCTACACATCTGTATATGTGCATGCACATGTGTGGTAGGGATAGTGAGTGAGAGAAGTACATATTGCGTAGCAGAGTGGGAAGCTGCAACCCGCAACGGAGTTTCCTGGGCGTTAGGGTGTGTTTTCTCCCTCCCGGATAGGCGGATGACATTGTTTCCGACAATCCAAAGACAAGAAGCTAAGAACCAAAAAGTCAACGGTCAAGGTTGTCAAGGTTGGTCAAGGTTAAGACCTTAGCCAATCCCATCCATATCTTGTACCTTAGTATCCGGTCCAGCTAATCCAACTAATCCAACTATCCTGGCTCGATGAACCCTTTGTAGGTACGGAAATAATAATATTCTATTTTTTTTTGGTCTTTTATGCTTTTTCACTTTTCGGCTTTCTTCGTACTACCGGACTTCTTCTCAATCAGGAATATTCTTAAGTCCTCATCGACCAAGTCCCCCGACCAAGTCGCAGTCGCGCGCGCTGAGACGGGAAGTATTCCCTGCTCTCATTTTGACCCGTCACTGCGGCTTGATGCCAAAAAGCCTTAAGGCGTTTTAGTTGAGGTTATTGTTATTTCCGACCGAGATTCAATCGTCGCTCCCGTCTTTTGATAAGTCTTACCCGGGCCACGATGGACTCTCGGCCCGGCAGCTATCAGACAAGTGTCTTTCGCGCACAACCAACAGAAGGACTTCAGCGCAAGATCCAAAAGCGCAATCGTCCTCCCGTCTCATGTCTGCTGTGCCGGACACGCAAGTGAGTAGTCTCCCGGTCTCTTAGTTGTTTGTACTAGACTACCCATCCCCATCTCATCTCATCTCATCTTACCCCGTCCTACCCTATTCTATCGCATCCTATCGCACCCCATTCCAATCTTACCCCCCGCTCATTAGTACTCTCGTAGGGTGAAATGCGACCGCCAACAGCCATGTGAGAGGTGCGTCAAGAGTGGTGAGGCCAACTTCTGCGAGTATGCACCTCGTGCCTCTCGCAAGACGCGCACGGATGCGCGGCCGCAAGTGGATACCCGGGCAAGACATGAGCCTATGTCGAGACCCGTCCTTCAGGTCCGTCTTCAGAAACTCGAAGAGATGGTCAACGGCCTGGTCTATACTGCGCGCAATCGTGAGTCTGCTCTTGATACTCCCTCAAGCTCAGATCAACGAACAGAAACGGAGACTCGCTCCGATTTGAGCTCCCCACCTAGCTTAGGGACCACTTCTGGAAATCCGCTTCTCCCCACCACCCTTGGCGGCGAGCACAACTATGTCGGCGCCACTCATTGGGCCTCTATCCTTGAGAGTATTCATGACATCCAAGGCATACTTCAAAATGAGACGGACGGGCCTCCTACCCCGTCACCTCCGCCGGAACACGGAAGCCCGGACAATCCAGACGTCATCTTTGGCAAGCTTCCACCCATAACTATTTCGCAGGCCGTTGCGCGATTGCCGCCTAGGAACAAGACGGACGCGCTCATATTGGTTTACTTCCGCCATAAGTTCATAACAGCTCCATACATTCACACCACCAAATTTCAAAGAGAGTATGACGCCTTCTGGGAGGATCCGTCTTCTGCGAGTCTACTGTGGATTAGTTGCCTTGCTTCTATGTTATGGGTTGCAGCATCGATCACCCGCTTGAAAGGCGAGGCTGACGAATCTGAACCAAATTTGCTCGATAGGTTAACAGCACTAGCAACTGAATGTCTCGTGTCTGGAGATTACTTGTCTGCCAAACCATACTGCATTGAAGCACTACTCTTACATAGCTACTCGGAGCTACAAAAGGCCAAGGAAATCAATTCTGGTTTATGGGCCAAGTTTGGACTCACTGCTCGGCTTGCGCAGCGCATGGGGTACCATAGAGATCCAAAGTATCTCTCTAATATCACACCTTTCGAAGGCGAACTCCGTAGGCGAGCCTTTTTCTTCATCGAGGTGTTCGACGTCCTCTTCTCCTTTCAGCTTGGCATGCCTCCGATTATACGTGACGACGAGTGTGATACCGAGTCGCCCAGCAACCTATTTGATTCCGACTTTGACGAGAACGTTGTAGCACTGCCTCCGTCACGACCAGCTACGGAGCCCACATCTACTCTGTACCTAAGTTACAAATCAAAGCTATGTCGAATGTTACGCCGAGTGATTCGGTTCGCATTGTCGATACATCCCCCACCATATGAAGAGGTCATCAAGCTGGATGAAGAGATTCATCAATACCACGCCCAAGTTCCCCCTTCTTTGCAAATAAGGCCGATACGTACGTATAGCTTCACGGACCAAACATACGACATCATGCATCGTCTCATGTTGGAGATGATGTATCTCAAAAGCCTTTGCGTGCTGCACCGGCCGTATCTAAACAGGGAGAAGGATAACAGTCTATACGATCGATCACGGAACACGTGTCGAGATGCGGCTCTCAGGATTCTAGATCTACACGCCGAGTACGAGGAGGAGAGCAGGCCCGGTGGTCGTATATACGAGGATAAATACATGCTTTCGGCCCTTACCCTTCACGACTTCCTGATCGCGGCGATGATCTTATGCCTAGATCTTACGGAGAACTTACCAAGCAGGTGCGTTGAATTTAAGTATCGCCACTAATCTTGGGCTAACAATATCGTAGCCCAGCAGATCGATCGAGGAAGCTCAAGGCACTTGGGACGTCATATAAGATGTGGGCAGAGAGAAAGCACAACTCTAGAGATGCTGCGCATGCTACGCGAGTTGTGGGCGCCATTCTCCGGAAGGTTTCGATGCAAGACCCAGCTTCCAATCGTTCACCGCCACCACCACCCCCGAGGCCCGATTTACGGGACGGCTCACTAGCTATCTTGCTGAACAATGACATGCAGCAAGTTCCAATGACGCCGTCCTCATTAGACCCCATGGCATCTATCGATTTCTCAACCCTAGATTTCGGCAGCAACTTACCACTCGATGCTATGCTAAATGGCCAAAACATGGTCGATTGGGTGAGGCTTGTTTCTCTAATTCTAATCTTTCAGTTCACGAAATGCGCTAATTCGTTGACAGAGTGCAATCGACTCCTTCCTCCTGGACAGGCCAGACAGCGCATTCCGGACGCTACCTTAGCAGCCCTACTATTAAGCGTCACGCTTCAATTTCTTAAAAATATATCGAACGACTATTGTCTCATCGGCGACGGAGTTACGGACTGTTATGCTAACCCTCGTGTTCTAGCTAAAAGGAGTACGGGGCGAAGTGGGACCCGGGTCATGGGTTCGCTACTTCTAGACCGTCGCTTTCTACCGTGTATCTTTTTCCTCTGTCTTTTTTTTAACGTATATATATATTTTATTTTATTTCATCTGGAACCCTATATAGATAACTGGGCTTTATTGCGAGGGCGACTTCTATTGCATCATCGAGGGCGTCTGGGCGCTTAGTTAACAAAAAGGCAGGGCTGGTCGTTATTAGGTATTACCCACTTAGTTTACGAATGATTTTATGAGAAAATTTACGCAGATTTCGTTCACCGAACGTCTTGTCTTCTGTCGTGACGCTTATTGCTTGGCCTAGCTGGCCCATCTACCCCATGAAGGCGAAGAGGTAAGCACTTAATGCGGTAGGTACTGAGTAAGCCAAAGGCACGCGATACATCATGAAGTAAGGCCACCCAATGTTCCCCCGGTCAATGGACATAAAGCATCCATGGATCTCTACACCTTCTAGACCCTCGAGCCTTACCCCGCGAAGTTGTTTACCTGGGTTTTTTTTTTTTTTTTTTTTGGTGAACGGCATCCATCTCTGAGGTATCCATCTACCACTATTTACCTAAGCGAACCCTCCCACAGCAAATCTTGGTTACCCAGTGAAAAATGTTGTCCATGTCCATTCGACGGATAGTCGCAGCGGATAACTCGCGCGATAGCATAACCCGAAACCCCGAGTTTGGCACTAGACTAACGGGTACCTTGTAGGGCTAAGTACAGTACAGTACAGTACCTCTACCTCCCATAATCCACGGATGGGGCTTTTTAAAAAGGTGCGGGTACGCTGATCGGCCGCGGACCCCTCGGCTTACCCCTTATCTCCGCTGAAGATTACCTAGTACGGGGCACGACGAGATCTTTCTTTTTTTTATTATTTCCTTTTTCTTAGGCCCTTTAACGGCACGGTTTTTGGGGGCGAAGAGGTAGCGTGTGAACGGCGAATTAGATGTGTGTTTCTTAGTAATTAAGCCGGTAAGTTAAGTACTCGGGTAGGTATGTATTGTAGATGGGCGCTTACATACCTATGTGTGTTACTTGAATGCTTGTTGATCCTGATCCGTCTTGTCTAGTGTTTCGGACTTTACATAGCACTATTTGTACATGGTACATAGGTAGGTAGGTAGGCAGGTAGGTATAAATATTATGTTTTTGATTTGCTAACGAACCGTGTAAGCATATTGCCTGGGTAGTGTCACATTGCCTGTGCTATTACTGATATCTATCCCGTGCGTGGCAGTTCGGTGTCTGATGTTTACCTAATGTGTAAGGCGAAACTCGCACGCAGGGGTTTGGTATGCGAGGAGTGCTTATCCTATTCTTGCGTGTAGCCTGAGCTTGGCCCCGTTGTTCTAGACTTGTATTTTACCTGCCCATTTGGGTGGGAGGTTCTAGTAGCATGGGTTTGTCTGGCTCACTACATAATATTGGAAATCTCGGGATAGACAGGGGGTTGTGTAGAAACATGGCTTACGGGCAGTATTTTAAACTCACGTGAGCTTTAGCTTTACTACCTAGGTACTCTTTAGTAATTCGACGGTGCGCCTCGGGACAGCTTTGGAGGACATAGATGTTGCGATGCTAAGCAGCTTGGTGTGGTTATACCCGGAGAGGCGTAGTGAGTGCTATTCAACTTGCAGTTGGGGAGTAGTCGTTTTATATTTATGTGCGTATTTGTGGTCTAGATTGCAAGGAAGATTTAACTCGTCTTTCCGTTCACTCGTCTTTTTATTCTCGACGACTAGCCTTATTCTCCTTAGCCTGCCTTCTCACAGACGTGATAAAATCCACGTCTGTACCACCACCCTCGCGCTTCTCTCCGACTTGAGGCTTATCTTCTTCCTCGCGCTGACCGGCGTTCCAGCGTAAGTTTTCGCTCTCGACCTGCTGGTAGAATCTGTTTATTAGGCGGGCGTCCTTTTGGGAAATATTAGGTTCTTTGAGCTTCTTTTTCTCCGAATTCTTCTCCCAGAGCCTGAGTAACCACTTCACGAATTTGCGGGTGTTTAACTCGCGAGGTTTTTCTTCCACCTTTGCCATGAAATCGGCGAATGCTCTCCTCTTTGCTAATGACAGGCGCGTGACTTCCTCTATGGTGTGATCATCTGGTTGTAGACCGATCTGATTTAGGTGCTCTATCACCCTAACCGCGCGTCTGATCGACCCGGTCTCAAGTAAGCTCCCGATCACAGTATTCCAGGTAACGATATTGGGTGTGATGCCCTCTTCGATCATCGTGCCGAGTGTCCTGACTACTCCTTCATAATTCTTGTGATTTCTGAAACCATTCATTAATATCGTGTAGGTGTGGACTGACGGCGGTGGGTGGAATATGTTTTCTCCACGTTCTTTTCTTTCCGCATATGCATATCTAACCCTTCGTCGAACCATTTCAACCCCTTCGCTGAATGTCTCTTTGAATTGCAACAGATCTCGCAGAAAAATGTCATGAACCACATTTCCTCGGTCCTTGATGAGGTTTGTTAAAACCGGGTCGCCCCAGGCAAAGAATGACATGAAGCGCTTGTAATATATCTGTAAGGCGGCCGGTTCCTCGATAGATCGAAAATGGGCCTTGATCATTATTTCAAGAGTGATGCTGTCTGGCTGCATGAGCAAGTCATCCGGGCGTTGTCGCAAATTGGCAACCATCTGACTAACTTCCAGTAAGTGTTGGGGTGGTATTTTGTCCAGAGCCCGATCAAGATCCTCCAGCGGGAAACCAGTGAGCTTTTGCAATGGAGCACGGTGAAAGAACTTTGAATACAGCTGGACCATGAGCCGCCATGCCTTTACGCCAAGTCTTTTGCGTTGATCTCGTCTTTTTTCACCTTGCGACTCGGCGAGTTGGTATATATAATCTAAAAGATCATTCAGAAGGACCGGGGTCCAACCGTCTGTAGCCTCGATCATGTCGACGTCACGTTGAACATATTCCCCATCCAATTGTTTTTTTGCGCCGTTAAGAAGTATTGAAAACACATGGGCATCCGGTTCGATGCCAGCTTCGAGCAAACTGTTGAATACCCTCCATGCGACGTCGACCCGTCCGCGAAGGCAGAAATTCCGCATGAGCGCGGATAGGCCCAATAGACTTGGACGAAACCCAACGTCAAGAAGCGCCTTGAATAACTCATCTGGCGCGGGGTGATCATCCGCAGCCACGTCGCCCTCCTTCATTGTGAAGAGCGTGGTACAGACGCTAGAAGCTGCCGGCGTATTGATATCGAAGCCAGGTATGGTCGAGAGGTAACGTAGAATATCGGTGGCCTGCGCTTTGTATTTAGATTTGACGGCCAGACGACTTGCAAAATGCAATAACGTATACTTGCTAAGCGGATGTTCAAGCTTTCTCATAGCCTGGTAGAACTCAAACAACCTGGACGTGGGTATCAAAGATATCGCCTTCCAGATCGCCCATTGGTCTAGAAGTAAATAATGAGGGGGTGAGCTCTGAAGTAAGAAGAAGACGAGGTCTACGACTTGTTTGCCTCTTTCTTTACCACCTCTGATGCCTTCCAAACTCCGCAGAAGGAGATATACTGAATCCTCCACGATATAGCATGGACACCATTCGGGCCGGAAGGTCTTCTGAATAAAACTTGGCACCTGACTCGGGTTTGAACGAAACATGGAGGCTATGTAGTCTCGCCATATAGCCTGGCGTCTTCCGTTGCTGAGCTCGCTCCACACACCCCTGGCTGTCTCCCAGGATTGCTCCGTAGCATCGATCTCCACATTGGTCTGGATCAAACCCTCTCCATTATCGGGCGTGGACTGCGAGTTCTTGACAGCCTTCAATAATCCGGGGAGATTTCTTTTCCAGTCATGATACCTGTCAAGTTCTTCGCCCGCCTCTTCTCCGGAGGGCCGCCCACCAATTAACCGTCCTAGCTGATTGACCGCATGACGAGCGTTATAATTCGTTAACCCAAAAAGGTGCGCAACGTCATCACGAATGAACATATAGTTCCCACGAGACTTTAGTACTTTCCATTTTAGGCGTCGCAAAGTGGTAGGTCTATGTAGGTGAGCACGCTTTGCCGTTTCGACGCGTCGCCGAGAAGGTTCTAGGATCCTGCCTGGTTTATATCCAGGTATTTGCGATACGAATGGGCCTGGATGTGATGTGGGCGGTTGAGGTAGAGAGTGATTTGTAACATCACGTCTGACGAAGGATTCCGGTCTTTGCGGTGACGAAGCCCATTGTGATTGCGGTAACGACGATGGCAATGCTTGGGTATGTAATTGAGAACGCTTCAGTCTAAGATGGCCAATGTAAGATTGTGTAAGACGTGCTATGCATTGGCGGCATATGAATGGTGTTGACATTGTCTAAGGGGAAAATGTATCTCTTGATCGATGTGCGGTTGGTAACTAGGCATTTTTATGGTTGTCAGAGCACATCGCTCAGAAGAAAATCAGCAGTAATAGTAGCGAAGGTTACTAAAGCATCGTTAGAAACTCGTAACGGGCTGAAGGTCCTAGGGCCGGAAATAATATACAAAGAACATTGGATCATACAACGCAAAACACCCACGAATATCAAGAAGTCGAAGTTCCGGCGCAGAAGTTGAGGTTGGCTTAGTGGCACTCAATTTCTTTATCGCGCTATCTCTTTATCGATAAGAACAAAACCACTACCAAAGTTAACCGCCAATTCAATGCCTGTCGTACTTTCATCTTGCCAATTTTCACAAGCTTCATAATAAAATCAACGCAATTCTTCCTCTCCTCAAGCTTTCGACGACTCAACCTCTCATAATCGTAAAGCAGTTTCGTCGAAATATCATACACGCAAGCGAATATGTCAACGTCGCACGCGACACTCAGCGCGGCGGCCGACGACCGCAAGGCGCGGCTCGCCAAGCTCAAGAACCTGAAGCGCAAGCAACCCGCCGACGAGATCGCGCCGCCGGAATCCGAGCGGTCGGCGTCGCCCCCCGCGCCGCCGCCACGCGCGGAGGCGGAGGGGGGTTCGCAAGAACGCGACGACGACAACCAGCAGCAGCAGCTGGAGAACGACGTGACGCGGCTGCACCTGTCCGGCCGCAACTACGACGCCGAGGCCAAGGGGGCCAAGCTCGGGTTCGAGGCGCCGCCGACGGCGAGCATGGCGGGCCCGACGCTGGAGCAGCAAGCGGCGGACGTCGAGGCCGAGATCAAGCGGAAGGCGGCCGAGGACGCGAAGGAAGACAAGGGCATCGACCTGTTCAAGCTGCAGCCCAAGAAGCCGAACTGGGACCTGAAGAGGGACCTCGACAAGAAGCTGGAGGTGCTGAACGTGCGCACCGATGGCGCGATCGCGAGGCTGGTTAGGGAGCGCGTCGCGAACGCGCAGACGGCGGCGAAGAAGACGGCGAAGCTTCAGGTTGGGAATGGGAATGGGGAGGGCGAGAGCGAGGAGGCGCCTGGTGTGGATGGGGTTGCGTTGGTGGAGGGTCTACGGGTGAGGGAGAGGGAGGATGAGGAGGAGGAGCGGAGAGAACGTGATGAGGAAGATGGTATATAAGGCAATTCCACGAGTGTTTATTTGCATTGTTACGGCGTTGGATTTTAACAGCATTGGCGAAAAATGGATTACAATATGTGCAAGCTTAAGTAAAATTGGTTTTCATTAAGACCTAAGAGAACTATGATACCCAATCTCAGCCTCCGCCCCAGTTTCAGCGACCTGAATTCATCGCCTGCGTTAGAGCTAATCTCTTGGAGAAAGGACTTAAACTCCGTTCGCGTTGTTCTCGCCGCGGCGGTGCTCTTCCCCGTCTCCGCCCGTCGTCCGCTGCGGGATTACGACTTGCATTCTCGTCGTAGTGCCGTAGAGGGGTTCTGCCACGCCTTCTAGGCTCGTCTGGGGACCTAGAGCGGAATCGTCGTCGATCACGTGTTGGTGGTGACCTACTAGGGCTCGACGAATACCTTCTACGACGACTGTCTGGGAATCTTTGATTTGGTGCCTCGTCTCTCTCATCGCGCCGACTTCGCGCAGGACTAGAGTCTCGTGATGGTGACCTTGACCTCCGACTTGGTCTATCTGATGGGCTACTAGTCCTAGCTGGTCGCCGAGGACTTGGCGAATAACGTCGCTCATGATCACTGGTGGAACTATATGACTGTCTCCGCGGAGCGGCGTGCCGAACGGGCGAAGGGCTTACGTTTCCTCTCTTAGGCACGTCCAGAGGAGCCGCAGAAGACTTCTGGGCTCGCGGCGGTGGCGAAGCTGACCGCTTTGTAGAGATTGAGGACACGGAGTCATAAGAAGCAGATCTCCTACGCTTTGGAGACTCATCATCTGATCCGTCATCTTCTAGCTCTCGTTTCTTCGCCCTCTCGGCCTCACGTTTGGCCAGTTCTTCATCAGCCACACCCTTCCTATAAAAGTGTCAATGGGTCATGAATGAATTAAAAATATCTGGACGATTCTTACTGTTGCTGTTGAAGAGTGCTTGGCTCGTCGCTGGCTAATTTTGGAACGAGCTTTGGGTTGAATAGTTGCTGTGTTCGAGAAGGCCTAGAAACATATGGCCTATCCTGAGACGAGGCTTTGCATTCGTAAGAATAGTGACGTTCTAAGCATATTAGTAAGGACCGAGAGGAAGTTGAAATGTGAAACATATCTCTTTTTAGACATTTCTGACATTGGACACTCGCGGGTGTTGATTTGGGCGGGCCCCGTCGATACATCGTGGTGATGTAGAATAGAAAGTAGCTCTGGTAGGATTTGGATGCGATGGTAATGTTGATAATTAGAATAAAAAATAAGTAAAGGTAAAGACAAACCACCTGATTTCCGAAAAAGGGGATGAAAATAGTAGTACGAGGTGAGATATATTTAATATCTTATGAAACAACCTTGGAAGTTGATGTATTGCTTTCTTTGGCTGTTCAGATGGACGGGTACAGGACTGCAGGTAAAACATTTTGTGGCGGTGTATAAGCCTAACCAGCCACAGAAGATACCGAGATTTGGTCTTGAAACTCAAATCAGCCCCACGCTGGCAGGCTGGAATTTGACAAGCACACCTGAAGCACGGGCCATCTTATGATTTAAGGTGTGGTTTAGGTGGGCAGTACCTAAAGTAAGCATGATCTAGTGCTAAAAAGAGGTAGACACGGCTCCTACCGGTAGGGTACCTAAAACTGAGGCGCTAACTCGCTAACTAATTCTAGCGCCTCCCCAAGTTTTGTTAAGAAAGCCCTGCCATTTTTAAATGTTCACGCTCGCTGACCCGAGACAGGGCCTACGGCTGGAGAAAGATTGAAACCTTGATTTTAACTTCTCTCCGTCACAATTGATTTTCCGATTATCTATAACAATCTACATACAACGTCCAAGCCTCACTCTCATCCTTCGTACTTCGCATTTTCGGGTTCGCCCTTTTACGAAAAAAGAAAAAGTTTGGAGTGCGACTGCGAATTCGTACAGGCAGGATAAGAAGAGAAGGCGACGGCCGCCTCATTCTTTTTTCCTCCTCTAATATCATCGGCGTTCGCTTCGGTCACGCTGTCAAGCCATCGCCAACATCCATCATCTAAGGGCATCTGGATTTCGTCAGTCGGGAGAATCACAACCTTGGAGTTAGGTGCCTGAGGTGGCTCATATCTGTACCCAAATACCGGGCATAAGACCACCTGCGCATCATCTCAGATCTTTGCGACCGAGTCCTCATTAGGTACGAGAACACCAGAAGCCATTGTCATTACGCATTACGGTCATTACGATACTTGGAGGACCTCTCATGCGATCAATGTTTGTGCAACCCAACTTCTCTACATGCTAATCTGCCACTCGACCATTGTCAACCAATCCTCTCCCGTCCAATCCAACAACTGTTCTGGCTTTGCCCTGGCCTACCCGTCCCGTTTCCTTCCCTTCCCTTCCCTTTCCCTTCCTATCCCGCATCCCACCCCCGACCTTCCTTCCCCCTGCTGACCGCAGCCCTATTCTAGTATCCATCATTTACACAATCATCATTCGGCATCTTCATAACACTCTATCGTCGGCGGATAAGAAAACTTCAGATCGATCCTCTCAGCATCTCAACTTAAAATAAGAAACTCCGAACCTAGGAACTTCACAACGCATTTTCGAGATACCCAAATCACGACACGACAATGATTAGCCGTATTTCGTACTCCCTGAGGGCTGCGTTTATTCATTTTCTTTCCTGATTCCTAGCCGCTCTGACGTCGTCACCGAAGCTATCGGATATCTCGATCGTTAAGTGCTTTTGTTCGTTCGGGGTTCTTAGGATTTGCGAGAACGTCGAATCTTTCTCTGTCGTTATTGAGGACGAGCGATACATCTTGATTATTAGTGGTTATCATCAAACGCGATTTTTACATATTTAGCCATGGCGACCGTACCAGCAGCGACCGCTGGTCCTAAAAAATTGTCTTTCGCCAAGGTATGTTTGCCCTAGTGTGCCAGCAGAAGACCCTTCAGCTCAGCGGATTATACCTTTTTCTATTTTATTCTATCAGTGTATAACTAATCATATTATAGGTTGTTGCCTCTAAACCCATCTCTAAACCTAAAGAGAATGTTCCCATCGTTTCGGCTACCCGAGTCGCCGTACCAACTATGGATCACCGCGTACAGTCTTCTACAGCTTCTACAAACCCTGCTGCAACAAGCAAGAACATAGCATCAACTCCCGCCCATAGTCCGACAGTTGCTACCAAATCCCCCCCTGCTCTTAAAGAAAATGGTGTAGTGGCCACTCCGCCCGGTAGCGAGGCGGTTAGCAGCACTAAGCCTGCGCAAAGCGGCAAAGATCAGCACGCCTCACTTTCTGCCGCTAGCGCTTCGTCCACGCCCAGCCTCGTCGTGAACGGTTCTTCATCATCTTTAGGTGAAGCACAGAGCAAAAACGAAAACGGAACGTCTGTATCAGATGACACTTCGCAGAGGGCGGATTCCAACTCCGAGATGGGTACTAAGGCGCCTAGTCTCGATGGGAAGAGCATTACTTCGGGAACCACGTTTGCACTTGACGAGAAGGAGTCCCTGCGACCAGACGACAGCGCTAGTGTAAAAGCAGCTGCGGAAGATGATGAGGCGTTTTCAGTAAGAGGTTCCTTGATTGCGAACTCTCGAATGGGATCTGAAGTAGCCCGTATCCATCGACTTCGGATCGGCGATATGCCTGAGAGACGAATTGTTCAAATACTCCCCGAAGCGCCAGATCAAGGCGTCGTCACCCCTCAAAGTGGTGTTTCCAGCCAGCAGCCCCCTATTGAGCAACCTCAGCCGCTCGGTATAGTGAATGGATCGTCTGATGCATTTACCTCTATGTATGGCCAGAATCCGGATGAAAAGCTTCTCGAGGCTATGCAATCGCCGAAGGACAGAATCTTCCTCCTCAGATTGGAGCAAGATGTGATTAACTTCGTCCAATCTTCTAAGTAAGTACATATATAATTCATAGCAATGTTTTTCTTTTCTTTTCTCCGAGGCTAACGATAGTATAGGGAACCTTACATGGATTTTCCACCGAACAACTCGTTCTGTAGGATGCTAACTCATAAGCTTGCCGACTATTATCACATGACACATTCTTTCGAAGCAGTCCAAGGCTCCGTTCGCATCTACCGGACTCCATTTTGCCGTGTGCCTCCGTCTCTGGCAAGCATCGCGGGAACAAACACTAACGCCAGCGCTACTACAACACCGCCGCAGCTTTTGCCAAAGAAAATCATGCGGCGTGGTGAGGACGGTGGATCAGGTCAAGCTAGTACCAGCCCATCCAAGGCGACTTCCGAAGTTGGAAGCGACGGGAAGGAGAAGGGAGCTCCAACGAAAGAGAAGTATGTAATATGGAGACAAGATATATAGGCATTGCTAACCGTATGGTAGACTTACTAGAGAAGAACGGGAAGAAGCCTACTTCAAAGCTCGAGAGAAGATCTTTGGCACAGACAAACCAGGAGAATCAACACCTGGTACGCTTCTCAACACCTTGCCTATCACATTCTTAAATGCTGACAAGATATAGAAAATGATGATGCAAACGGAGTCTCGAGAGCAAGCTCCGTCTCTGCCAAAGACAAGTCAACCCTTGGAAAACGCGGGAAAACAGGGAAACAACGAAGAGACGATTCCGAGAGCTTTGACTCCCGGTCTCAGTACCAGCCGTACTATAACCCTCACCAGCCCAACTGGACGCCCCATTATGTCCCCATCGGGCACCCGCAATATAATAGCCCAGTTCAGCAGCCTTACCAAAACCAAATGCCGCAGGCTTATGCGCCTCCTCCACAGGCATATCCAACCATGATGCCAAACAATGCATATCCACAATATGGGAGCATGCCAGTGGTAAGTAAATTTCTGGTGAATACCATGTTGCAGAGCTGACCTCATCTCAAGTACCCACCTCAGACGCAGCCTACTCCGCCACGATACACCCCTTCTAATGGTTCTATGGGTACTTATGGTGGACCAATTCAGACTCCTCCGCAACAACAATGGCAACAACCTCCTAACTACCCTCCTCAAGTGCCCTCGTCTAGCCCGTATCAAGGCCGGGCTCCTCAGCCTGCAGCCCAAGGAACCGCAGGGTCTCTTGTCATCCCTTACGCGTTTGGACAGCTTCCAGCGAATGCTAATCCGCATGATCCTAAGAGCCAGCATCCCATTCCCGGAAGTTACAACCGCCATGCTTTTAACCCTAAGACCCAGTCGTTTGTGCCTGGTAATGGGATGATGCAGGTTCAGCCTCCCATTCCCCCCTATAATATGGGCGGTCACGGAAGTCCTCAAGTTGGATCACCCCATCTAGCCTACAGTGGGTATGCTTCTCCTGCTCCGCCACCTCAGCCCTACGTCGGCGGGCCAGGCTATGGTATGAGCCGGCAGGGGTCCAACAACTCTCTGCCGGCTTACCATCCGCCTCAGCATCTCCCTCAACACCCGTCGGCGCATCTTCCCCAGGCCCCGCCTCAGATGCCGAACAAGCCAAGCATCCCTCCCCCGACTGGACCAGGTCAGACGTTCAGCCACCTCCCTACTTACGGAAATCCGGCCACTCTACCTCAAAAGCCTCCCACTGGGATCTAGATAAAGACTCGCGCAACGCAATACACGCATGAAAAGTTAGCAAGCATTGGTGGTGTTTATTCTTTTCGGTGAAGACTCGAGGCGGATGGATAAAGGGCATCCACGAGAGACAATGACACCGGCGTAAATTGGCGGGCTGCTATTACGGTATCATTGGTTGGCGTTCTGGCGCAGTTGGGTTTAAATTAAGACACGTTGATGGAAATGACGAAAGATCTTCTTTGCCCCCCGTTTTGTAAGAGCATTGAGGTTCAGAGGTATCAGTGCCCGATATATCGATGTAGAAGGAACTCCACCCTGTGTGGACCGGTCCTGGGTTCCGGCTGCCTAGGATTATGATGATTGCAGTTAGTATTTGCTGATATCAAGGTAGAGTAACGCGAGCAATTTTACTACAAGCATTAAATATTACACCACCCCCTTTTTACCATAGTCGCCATTGGATCAATACGTAATGGACATTCTAAGATCACGGAGAAAATACGATCAAATCAAGTTAGGGTCCCTTTTTTATAGGCATTTTTTGTTCTTCGTGGCCGCGATAGCGTTCTTTTCTCTTTTTCTAATATTGAAGATCCCCTAAGTAAACGCCTAGTATAACCTCGATTGCGTATCTTCACATACATGCATTGCTTGCTTTGCCTTGAAATGACTTGCTCAGCCCTTCGCCATGCGTGCCGTGTATGTATGTATATGCAACACCAAACGGACAGCTTAGCAAGCAGCAACGAAAAAGACGCAGCAGAAACGATGAGCCTACTCCCCCCTAATCCGAGCGTTCGTGGTCCATGCTAGATGCCAATTCCCTTTCCCTATACCCTTTTTTTTGAGGTACATTCATGACCTGAAAACGTAAGCCCTAGCCCTTCTCTACTGACGAAGAATTATGTCTGGGGACGCGCTGGGACGAAGGCAGCTGCTTCACTCGCCGTTCTCCCGCGGCTCTCCCCGCTGCTGGCCGCCTCCGCCACGTCCTCCGCGTCCGCCTCTCTTACCGCCGCGCTGGCCGCGCTCGCCTCGCTCGGGCTTGCCGTCCTTCTCGCCTTCCTTGCCTTCGGCCTTGCTGTCGTCGGTGGCCAGCACGGCCGTGGCCAGGCGCTGGGAGAGGTCGATCTGGGTGCGGATGCTGTTGGCCAGGTAGCTGACCATCAGCACGTCCTGGATGTGGTTGTTGAAGTCGGACTCGATGCTGGACGGGTCGACCTTGGGGGCCAGGGACAGCGCGCCCATCAGGTACTGGCCCAGCGCGTTGTTGGGCTCGCGCTCCTCGTCGATCACGCCGCCGACGTACTCGGACACGCGGTCGAGCAGGTCGAGCGTGTGCTCGAGGCTGCGCGTCAAGGACTCGACGTCGCTGATGACGGGCGCGGAGCGCGCTTCCGTCTCGCGCGCCGACGAGATCAGGTCCAGGGCCGAGCGCTCGGCGTCGCTGTGCGCGAGCTTGTGCGGGACCTGGATGAAGAGGCAGGACTCGGAGGCGCGCTCGGCGTTGACGGCGACGGGGGCGGAGATGTAGGCGCGCGTGCGGACGTCGGCGCCGGGCTCGGCGGAGACGGTCAGGTGCACGGCCGGGTGCGGGAAGGTGCCGGTCTCGGGCGAGGCGAAGAAGTTCTGGATCAGCGCTGAGAAGCTGTTGAGCTCGTGGCTCGTGGTGTACCACCCGAGCAGCGTCTCGCGCGGGTGCGCGCGCAGGTGCAGCGACAGCATGTTCTTCTGGTACTCGACGTCGACCTCGACCTGGTCCTCGTTCTCCGTGTGCGGGATGGCGAAGGACGAGGATACGTTCGCCTCGCTGCCGTCTTCGGACCGCGTGCCCACCAGCGCGCCGATAACCCGCGAGGAGGACGTGGGCGCGGGGCGCACGTCACGGCGGGTGGCGTGGTCGAGGATGGAGAGGATGGCCTGGTTTGGGTGTTTGTTGTTAGTATTTTTTATTTGATATTACATATTATACAGTTGACGTAGGAAACGGGGGAAGGGGTGAATGCAACGAAAGTAGGGAGGCTCGTACTTGAGGCTGGATGTTCACGGAGAGCGGGGCAATATTATGCTGATAATTCAACGTGGTCGGCGCCAAAGGCCGCGACAGGTGAAGAAACGGTTCGGCGTCGACGGCCATGATTGCGGTTTATTCCTGCTTTTCTTCTCAGATAGTCGAATGTGCGGAGGAGAGTGGGCGATCGCGGGTGCGTTTCGGAGTCAAAGGAGCGTTTGCCGCGTTTCCAAGCTCTTTCTCGCAAATTGAGATGCAATCGAAACTTTTTTTTTGGACGACGTTGTAATTTTCAAGTTCTGTAGTGGGGTTCTTTGGCGGGTTGTGGGCAAGGCTGAGAGAGGAGTCAGGGATGTGGAGGAGATAAGGATAAAGATTCTTGGCTCGACAGGGGATAGGGTGGCCGGTTGGTGGGGCGTGGCGACATATCTGTGGGTCCTTGTGGCTTGCGCGGAAGAATTTCTGCAAGGCTGATGCTCAATTCTGGAATTTTTTGGTTAATTATTCAACTTTCGACATCTTTTTTATATCAAGCCATTCACCTACAAATCTTGAAAAGAATAAAGAATACATCGCTTTTTAGACTAATAATTGACTGGCCCATCACATGCCGGGTAAATTCAGAGGGGGTGGCCGTCGTGGAGGCCCTCCTAGAGGAAGGGGAGGTGGCAGAGGTGGTGGACGAAGTGGAAGAGGAAGAGGAAAGAGAGGGTTTGGAGGTGCTCCTAGGTTTGACAGTCAAAGACTTGCAGAGATCGAGTAAGCTTGCTTTTCTTTTGTTAGTTCGGTGACTTCAAATGCGAATATCGTCTAATATTTCTTACAGGGACTCAGACAGTGAGGCATCCGGAGAGGAACAGCTTTCACCAGACGAGGAGTCTCAGGATGAAGATTCTGGGTCAGAAGAGGAAGAGGAGCCAGCACCTAGCAGGCCCTACTTTGCTTTGATGCAGAGTTTATCAAAGGAATCATCTGCTCCTAGTTCTAAGAGGAGAAAACTTGACCATCAGTCCGAAGAAACTCAGTCAAGCGCAAAGCCTGAGCAACCAAAGGTCATTGAAGTAAACGAGGATGAAAATAAGGACATCGACCATGTAGAGGAAGCGGAGGAGGGACCAGAAGATGAGATAATAGGAGATGAGGACGATGAGGATGATATTCCAGACTCGTCCGACCCATTTGAGACTCATTTCGTCAGTCCAAGCCAAGACGAATTACCAAAACGCCTCAAAGCTATTCAAGCAAACGAATATAGCCAAACACACTCGGAACACGATGGCTGGAGGATAATAAGAAACCTTCCTGGCAAAGGCCTAGCCAACCCAGCACCACTCCCGCCTCCTATATCCGGACCATCCAGTTTAAACCTTAAACAAAGGCTTGTCGAGACGATCAATCGAAAACGACCAACTTTCGACAAGTTAGAACAAGTCCTCTACCCATTGACTTTCGCCTATAATGATCTTCTATTTTGCGGGCGTACGACTAAGAATGCCGAGAACTTGCGACGAATGACATGTCTCCATAGTGTAAATCATGTCTTCAAGTAAGTCCCTTAATAATAACTAACCTAAATCAAAGAGTCCTTGGACTAACTATTTTTTAGGACTCGTGATCGAGTTATCAAGAATAATGCGAAGCTCTCGAAAGAGGGTGAGAACAGCGACTTCGAGCCGAGAGATCAGGGCTTCACGAGACCTAAAGTCCTGATGATACTACCGACTCGCAACTCAGCCGTCAAGATGGTTAATACTATCTGCTCCCTATGCGAGCCAGAGCAGCAAGAGAATAGAAAACGCTTCGACGAGTCATATATCGACAAGGAGGCCAAGTTCGCATCAGATCGTCCCGAAGACTTCCGAGAACTCTTTGAAGGGAACGACGACGACATGTTCCGCATCGGCATCAAATTCACCCGGAAAACCATCAAATACTTCTCACAATTCTACAACTCCGACATCCTCATAGCCTCCCCCTTAGGGCTGCGCATGGCGATAGGATCGGAAGAGGACAAGAAGGAGAAGAAGGTCGACTTCGACTTCCTCAGCTCGATCGAGATCGTCGTCGTCGACCAGGCCGACGCGCTGCTCATGCAGAACTGGGAGCACGTCGAGTACGTGTTCGAGCACCTCAACCTGCAGCCGCGCGAGGCGCACGACTGCGACTTCAGCCGCGTCCGCGAGTGGTACCTCGAGAGCCAGGCCCCGCACTTCCGCCAGACCGTCCTGCTCTCCGCCTTCAACACGCCCGAGCTCGCGGAGCTGCACCGCCGGTACGGGACGAACTGGGCCGGGCGCCTGCGCGTGCAGCCCGAAGCGTACGGAGGCGCGATAGAAGAGCTAGGGGGCTTGGTCAAGGCCAAGCAGACGTTCTCGCGCTTCGAGGCGCCGAACGTGGCTGGCGAGCCCGACGCCAGGTTCGAGTACTTCACGAGCGCCGTGGTGCCCTCGCTGACGAAGAGGGGGCGCGATTTAAGCGGTACCCTGGTGTTCGTGCCGTCGTACTTAGACTTCGTGCGCGTGCGCAATTACTTCGCGACGAACCCCGCCTGCGCGAACGTCACGTTCGGCGCTGTCAGCGAGTATGCGGGTGTGCCTGAGGCGTCTAGGGCGAGGTCCCATTTTCTGAATGGCAGGCACCAGGTCCTGCTATACACGGAGCGGGCGCACCATTTCCGCCGCTACGCGATCCGGGGCGTGAGGAGAGTGGTTATGTACGGGTTGCCTGATAACCCGACTTTTTACAAGGAGATCGTGGGAGGGTACTTGAGCAAAAGCGAGCAGGACTTGAAGATTGAGCCGGGGCAGGGGAGCGTGAGGGTGCTTTTCTCGAAGTACGATTTGTTGAGGCTGGAGAGGGTTGTGGGGAGCAAGAGGGTTGGAAAGATGATTAGGGATAGGGGGGATACGTTTGATTTTATATGATGTGGAAATAAGGTAATCAGAGGCAATGCAAATGAATGGAGAATGGAGCATTCACGGGTGTTAGCGAGTATAGTTGTGAATTATTCTTTTGTTCGTATGGGCTGTAGTATTGGTACATATTTCGTACAGCACCTCCTATGTTCAAGCCAGGCCATTCGACCGTCTTTCAGAGCAAGTTCAGAGCAAGCTGATATAGCGGTTTATATCGTGCTCTAAACCACCACCACCACCCCTCGCGATCAAACCCGAGCTCTCCGGCATCCAAGGTAGCCTGACCTAGTCAAGGATATCGGCATCCTCCCCTACTACTCTCAACCGCCGTCAAATCAAACATGCGGCGACCCCTTCCGCACGTCCACGGTCCTCTTCTCCAAGCTCATCTTCGAGACCCGCTTGACCATCTCCTCGAAGGCCTCCTTCCCGTCCTTGCGGTACCGCGTGACCTTGGCGCGGTTCATCAGCGTGATGGGCTTGTGCTCGCGCCCCAGCTTCTGGTCCCGCGCGACGGCCCCCGCCGTCATCGCGAACCGCAGGTCCCGCGGCCCGTCGACCAGCTCGAGGATCGCGCTCGCGCCTTGGTCGTACCGCGATTTGGGCTCCGTGCGTAGCACCCGCGTGTATCCGCCCGGCCGGTCGGCGTAGCGCAGGCGTAGCTCGCCGAAGAGCTTGGGCATTAGGGCTTGTGGGGTCTGTTGGTTGCGTGGTGATTAGTCTGGCTGTTCTTTACCTCCCACTATTCTTCATGCTGATGCTGGAGGGGGGTTGGGGGATAAAGGGAGGGGGAGGAAGAGTAGGAGGAGGAGGGGCTTACGTATAAAATACCCTGAGCCTTCCGCCTACTCGTCTCATTGTTCCGCTTCGCGATGGTGATCAGCTTGTCGGCTAACCGCTGGGTTTCCTTGGCCTTGGGCCATGTCGTGTGGACTCGCTCGTGCTGGACGAGGGCCGTCAGCAGATTTCGCAGTAAGGCCTGTCGATGTGAGGACTTCCGACTTAAGTGTCGGTACTTGGTCATGCCTCCCGCCATCCTTCAATTGCTCGGGCCTGAGGCGGACAACGGGTGTTTTTATGGTGGGATTGAGGTTTGGCAACTGGTGATGTTCGATATTGACAGGGGTACGAAAGTACTTTTACAATCGTGGATTTTAATTGGGTCTAGCTTAAGGTTTGTGCACGGGCCGAGCTGAGCTTCTGTGGGAAGGTACTAAGGTACTTGCGATTGGTACTATGAGAAAAGGATTAAAGGGGATAGAATGTTATATTGTTGTTTGTTTTCTAAGCTCTAAAATCTCCTGCGGAGATTTTAAATACCTCCCACAGTGCAGGTAGCACTTTCCCAGCTTGTACACCTTATCTAGTACGGACACACAAGAGCCCGCCCCCGGGCGACTTCCTTCAATATAAAAGCCCATTCAGGGAAACCACGAACACAAGTCCGAAACAGCCAACCCTCGCACAACCCTAACGAGCCCACAGAACACAGCTCCCACACGCCGGACAGGCTAAACACCCGCGGGCCACCGAAACAGTCGGGTCCCTCCACTGCTCACCCAATCCCCGGGACAAAACCACAGCCGGGAGGGGAACAAACGCAAGGCTATACTGATGGGAAAGTAGACATCAACGGGCCGAAACGGACGACGAAAACAGACGGCGGCAGCGGCAGCACGGCAGGCCGAACGAACGAGATATATTGATGATTTTTTTGATGGCGGGGGAGACGGTGCTCCAGACGACGACAGGGCCACAGCGGCGAGAACGGGGCTTTTTTGCCTTTAGTAGATAATATGATTCAACAAACGAGTGACTGAACGAGTGACTAGATGACGATGCTGTAATAATACTCCCATGCGTGATCGATTCCGGTGTGGAGGCACCAGAAAAAGAATTAAAGGGGATAGAATGTTATATTGTTGTTTGTTTTCTAAGCTCTAAAATCTCCTGCGGAGATTTTAAATACCTCCCACAGTGCAGGTAGCACTTTCCCAGCTTGTACACCTTATCTCTATGTAGCGCGACTTTCATCTGATGACGAACATCAATTTCGATCTCCGATTTCCGATTTAATACTACGATTAATAACAAACTTCTGCTAAGAGCAATTGAGTTCTACACTCAATAAAGCTATAGGAGAGCTTGGGAAGATCACGTACATTTCTCCTATACTTCTATTATACTTCCTACCTACTTTGTTGGTATCCAACACTGCTTGCGCCGTAGTGCGCACATCAAACAGCTCACGATGGGCTTCACAACCGGCTTCGTACGTTTCCATTGTTTCTGTTATATCAACTAGTATTAGACAGCATCTAATCCACTTGCGTTACGTATAGACCGGAGGTGTAACGCTTACCCTCTCCATAGCCTACCTGACCGTGCTCGCCCACCAACGGAGCAGAGAACACCAAGCCGCAGTCCTTCGACAACAGACATTTCTAGTATCAAGCATAATCGATCCGCTACCCCCAGCATTACCACCCACAAGATCCGAGATCGCAGCGTCAGAACGCGCACGCTTTACCGAGAAAGCTAAGGATCGATGGAATGCCGAAATAGAGGGTGCTGTCCGCTGGGCCCAAAGCAAGAACTGGGACGAAGTTCGTGAGGATGCCGAAGCTGCCCTCGCCAGAATATGGGCCAAGGCATTCAGTGAGGCTCAGGAACAGGTCGAAAAGAACCAAGGGAAAACAGATGCGGCCGAGAGCAAGTTAAGCCAAGGCAAGGAGAAGACGGCAAGTGTAGCTGCGGCTACTAAGAACGCCTTTACAGATGCGAAGGCAAAGGGCTCCGAAGTCGCTACCAAGACGGGAGAGAAGGCTGAGGAGACGAGAGGTTCGATCTTTGGCGCCATCGCAAGTGGCTTCAGCAAGGCAAAGTCGGCAGTTGTGGGATCAAGTGAGAAGATCGAGGACGCATCGTCCCAACTCTCTGCAGAAGAGAAGACACTCAACCAACGATATCAAAAGACGGCTGGGCTCGATAGAAGCAAGGAGGAGGTACTTGCCGCGAGATATAACCAGCAAACCAACACGCAACTAAAGACCTTATAGAAAGACTATATATAAGTCTATCTACACTAAATGGCCTTTGAAAAAGAAGGATAAATACACCTCTACACCTGTACCATAGCCTTCTGCCTACCCTACCTAAAAAGTATTAATACATCTCTCTGTATGCTCCTATTTCTGTAGAATGGCTATGACGAGAATCCCTATTATCTAAGCCACTATCGTCGGATGACTCACTCAGACTGACGGCACCCGCCCCAATACATCCTGCCGTATGATTCACTGCATGATATCTTAAGCTTTTTCGTTCACTCTCACCAAAAATATTTTCTTCTTCACTCTTGTTCACTCTTCTTCACGCTAAGTTACCTTTCATCCACCTGCAAATTTCACCACATTGCGAATCGTCACCTAACTTTCGTTACCTATCATCACTTAACTCTCATCACCTATTCCTTGAAAGAATAATCATGAGCACCACGGCCGTCATTGACGGAAAAGCCAAGAGCATGGCAAACTTGGACCACTCAGACGATGAACACTTCTCCGATTGCCCTCCCGCAGACGTGTATGATCGGGGCCACTCTGCTACTGTTCACACTCTGTCTACGTCTTCCGGAGAACTAAGCCAGCATCGTCAAGGTGACCGTCGTAGACCAACCTATGCCTCATTCTAGGAACCTGAGCGCAAGAGTATGGAACGTGACCCCAGTCCGCCTCATCCCGCAGGCCCTCGTCGCCCTACTATTGTCATCCAAGAGCCTACCCCTCCCGAGTCAGCAGGCGCCGCGGGTCGTAAGCAGACACGCAAGCATGATGAGGACAAGCTCAAGGAACCGTCCAAGAAACCAGACCAGAAGCACCGAAGCTATCACGCCGCTACAGAAGCTGCCCATCCATCCGCCACTCAGGATAACGACAAAAACAACGACAAGGGCAAGGGTAAAGAGGACATCGATGCGACCAACAATGACAACGACCAAGAACCTCGTCGCCACCTCCGCTACCACATTACCCATCAACACCACTACCATATTCACCACCATCATTATCACACGAACTACCTCCCCGGCACCGACGTCCCGCAGCGCCGCCGCAGCGAGACGAAGCACCAGTGGTACGCGCCGCCTCCCGGGTATCGTGATATGCACGGCTATGTTCAGATGCCCAGCCGCCAGGGCGCGCCCGTGCAGTCTAAGGACCCTCACGCGCCTCCTCCTGCGCAGCAGCAGCATGAGGTCCGCGCCCACGATTACGGCTACGAGCACGACCATGACCATGACCATGACTACCACCAGACGGCGACTCAGCATCAAGTGCGTGATGCCGAGAAGCAAGCGACGTACGCCGTTCCCCAGCGTCGCAAGTCGGGCAAGGGATCCCGCCATCGAGAAGCTTACTCACGATATGCCCCTGCTGTCGCTGCTGTCGCCGCTGCTACCCAGAACAAGGACGCACCTAAGCTCCACCCTAAGGCTCAGATGTACGAGGCCCAAGAGCGTCAAGGCAAGGAGCACTTGGATGACCAGACCTACCGCCGTCACCACCACCAGACAATGCGCTCGTACCCCGATGCCTCGAAGCTAGCTCACGGGTCCTCGCAGCGCCAGAGCCAGAGTCAGAGTCAGCGCCGACGCTCCGCTCCCATTCCCATTCCTCAGGTCGCACATGATTTCAATGCCGTCTCGGGCCTCGCCGCGCGCCGCGCGCACAAGAAGCATCGCGGCTTCGGCGAGCGTGAGCGTGGACATGGTCGCGAACATGAGCATGGACATGGCCGCGAGTATGAGTACGGGTACAAGAAGCGCAGACACTCGTACTCTCCGCCGTCGGTGGCTTCGGTGTGTCCTGATGAGAGTATTAGTCAGATTCGGGGTGGTCGTGCGGATAAGGGTATGGGTAAGAAGAAGGGAAAGAAGGAGAAAGGAAAGGGAGGGAAGGGTGAGGGTGAGAGTGAGGGCTCGCAGTCGAAGCTCAAGTCTAAACTGCGCAAGTAGGTCTTGCGCATGCTAGAATAGGCGGCGGGTGTGATGAGCGCGGACTATCCTGCCTACCTATGTACCTGCCCACATAGGTATAAGGGGCAGACGGCGGTAGCGCATATTTATGCACACGATTATGCGCTCCTGAACGCACCGAAAGGGAAGGAAGAGTGGAGGGAAGAAACAGAAGCACATTAGCAGGAAGGATAACGGGTCGGGCGTTTTAGCTATCATTGGCACTGACAGCATTACACTAATCTTTGCTCACGAGCTGAGAACGGGCTGAAAGGAGCAGGAATGAAAGAACAACGAGGGGAAACGGTCAGTGGCAGGTAACTGGCATTTTTATTCACAGATGAGGCTCGACGGGCATATTGCACAGTTGACATACCTCACCTCAGCTATCGGTGGTCAGGTATGGGCTTGCATTAGATAGCTTCGTACTTTCATAAAATCTCCACTCATTCAGACTCGAACGTACGTGCATATTTCTTATGTACTAAGGTAGCTTCGTCGAAATAACAACCTCGGAGGGACCATCACCACCTTAGGGGTTGTCGTATATGTTTCACGATATTGGTGACTGTCAAGTACCTACCTGGATATGCCCGTAGCATTATACCGTATATGCTAACTACATCGACGTATAGCCGAATTGCTAATACAATGTCATGATATCACAAATAGACCTGTTCGCCAGTAAGGAGGTACCGTATATCTTTAACGTACCATCATGATACCAAGCCAAAATCAAGCATTGCACATCAAGCAAAAGCAAGATTGAATTTAAACGTAACCGGTTCTCATTTCACGGTATCTCGAAACTGCAAACACATGACCTCAAAACTTAGGTCTTCATCATCACATCTTGCCTCACTTCGCCTCCTCCGCTCCCCCTCTCTTTTTCCCTCCGCGCTCCGCATTCCGCATCGCGCGTCCTACATATCTAACCACGCCAACAACAACGCAACGATAAAGAACATGTAACAAGTACCTAGAAAAAAGAAGACAGAGCGTGGTATCAACTGGACGACCGAGCCTTCCATATTCGACTTGGTCCAACCTAATAAATGACAGTAACACAACCCTCCGAAAGAAGAAGAGAGATAAAAGAGAATTCCAATTGTATGATATCGACGATGGATATACGCGTAAAAAAAAGATCTTCGTGATGATGACTGAATAGATTTTGAGTCGACATTCTCCCGCCGAGAAGCCATGAATATTTTAACCCTTGCCTCCTTTAGTCCTAGCTCTAGACTTTAGAATTTTTGGTGTCCTTAGTACCTACACGAGTGGTGGGAATAAAAAAGAAAAGTAGAAGTTTATACACGAAAGTTGTAAACGTGAGATCAGCCAATCAGTATGCTGTAGATTTCTTGCGGCGTTCGAACATTCGGGAGAACCCGCTGCTCTTGGTTTCGACGGGAGAAGGGATCCGTGCCACTGGTTGTGGTGGCGGCTCCGAATCGCGTAAGAAACTGGCCAGGTCGGAAGTACGGCTATTATTAACCGAGACAGCATCTCGGGGCTCGAATCTCTTCATTGGAACACGACCTGACGGGGCAGCCATCATTGGCGGAGCTCCCATCGGCGTCGGTGCCGGCGCCGGCGCTAGCGGTTTAGATTCGCCTCTGTATTTATCCGTCCCCATCGGAACGACGATAGGAGTGTAACCCCTGCCGTTACTGGCTCGGCTGTTGAGAGATCTCGAATCGGTGTTGCCAAGCCCCTTGGGATTCGATTTGCTGATGGAACCTCCACCTGCCCTCAGACGTGCTATTAGGTTTGGTGCGCTAGATTTCTTCTTCGGGATAGCGACAGGTTGCGATTCGGGTTCAGGAGGAGGGGGATAGTTGTTAAGGAAGTCGATCAGACTTTCTTCTTTCTTTGGTTTCGGCTTTGGTGTCATGTCCAGATCGTCATATTCATCATCGCTGATGTCAATGGCATAGGGGTCACGAACTCTACGTCTCGTCCTCTTCGGCACCATATCATCGTCGTCAAAGTTATTGCCTGTGAAGTGTTGCATCTTGTTTGCCTTGCTCAAAAGCGCACTTTGAGAATTCATGGATGAAGGGGCCGACGTCTCCGTGAAATTCGTCGACGTCTCGCTGTTTCGAATGTTGGGTATCACTGCGTCGACCGCTCTACCGCCTCCCGCGCCGCTCATTTGCAGCTGGTCCGAATCCATAGTCGTCCGGAAGGGGGCGACATGCCGAGGGATGCGCGGGTTATTTCCATTGCTAGTAGGTGGTCCACGCCGAATAAAATCTATGAGGTCAGAGTTCTCATTCGAGGAGTGAATAGAAGCATCTCTGGCTTGAAAGTTAGATCGGATGCTTGTATTAGTCTGCCGGCTGTCAACGCTCGCGCTCTTCCCCGTATGCGAAGGTCCTGTGGCACTTCGTATAAGCTTATTCCCTGTACCCTTGTGTCCGCGATTGTACTGGGCGCTGTGTTCTCCTGGTGGTCCTGTAGACCGAATAAAGTCGGCAAAGTCTTGCAGAGATTCCCGAGGGACTCGTGCCTCTCTAGCTTGCGGCGCGGCAGCTGATCGGCTCTTCGGCGGTACTGAGATGGACGAACTCGAGACAGACGACGCGTACTTTCCGGTGATGGGAAGGTCTGTGGGTGGATGGGAACCTAGACTGGTCTGCTTCGTTATCGATGCGGACCTCTTGATAGAGGAAGACCGAGATCGCTCGGTAAGCCTCGTTTCATCGTTCTTTTGGAACCTATTAGAAAGCTTAGGGCTTCCGTTGTGTTGAGATGAACCTGACTGTTTCTTTTATTAGATCCTATTTGAAACGAACGAGGCATTCGACACTTACGTCAATGTCACGCATATTTTCGGGCGTTAGGGTATACTGTAGAGTTTCACCACTATGTATGAGCTGTTCGAAGTCGCGAGCCTTATCCTCGGATCGCCGAGAGTTGCCGTCTTCGGAGGTACGAACTGCTTTAAATTTGGTCGACGTAGAAGAGGGGGACTCGCTTGGCACAGGGCGCGGGAATTTCGGTGATTCAGGCGAGCCTCGCCGGTCAGATCTCGGGGATGGTGCGCCATTGGAGACTGATCGTCCGTAAACCGGTCGGCTTGTGCTTCTCTCCGGCAGAGTTGGCAGCGGTGGGTTCCTCGGTGCCCTCAAGGGGGTTACGGGCTTCTCTTCGAAAGATCCCTCAATATCAGGGCCACTTATGATCGACACTTTGGTAGGTACTGATAACTGCGACGACTGCGAATGAACGCTTCTTAAAGGACTCGGGTTTCGAGGTGGTTGAATGATTGGGAGATTATTGTCTTGAGAATCTTCCAATGGTGGCAGAATAAGAACATTTCTCTTGATAGCGGACGAGTCGTTCGGATCACTCTCTTCGGCAATCGGAGGCGTTGTCGAAACCCCACGAATAGTCATGGCAGACTCCGGTACTTCTATGGAGCTTCCTCGCGAACCGGCTGTCGGGCTACGAGGGCTTTGCACCTCAATAACGCGCACTGACCGTGAACTGTTAGATCTAACATGCACAAGAGGAGCAGGTCTACCAGATTCCGATGTGGCGGGTGAGCTTCTTCCACCGATGCTTCCCCCGATAGAGATCCGTGACGACGTCAGAATCTCAGGTTCTTCGGCAAATTCGTCAATTTCTTCCTCTTCGGCTTTAGTCCGTGGAGTACCACTACCAGTGGTGGCCGACATCATAGGTAAGGCGCCAGTGAGACCTTCGGGAATCATCAGATTATTTAAGGCGGCCTGAAGCTCCGGTGTTTCCCTAACTGAATCCCTAACCCTCTTGGGATATTTGTCCGCACGAGCGCTGCCATCCTCATTTACTTTGATAGAGGTGGACTCAGCCGTCAATTCCACGGTAGACTTCTCTGGTGTGTCTGCAACATCACCGCTTGGCTCCGTAGAAGCTTGAGGATCAACTTCGCGGGCCGTCGGTGGAGGGGAAGGACATCGGGGAGTTTTCCGTAAAGGAAGAGAACGCACACGTCGAATTGGAGTGCGTGTTATCGAGGACCCAATAGAGGCTAGTGCAGCCTTTGTTGATTGAGAAAAGACCGCCAAGCTCTTAGGACGTATGGTACGGTCTCTTTCATCTTCACTTTCCTCGTCACTATACGTCGCCTCAACATCGCTGTCTGGTAAAGGCACATCGGCTGGCTCGACTACCTTCTGTTCCGATTTATCGCTCGTTTCCTCACTTGCAGCCTCCGCATCTTGCTCCTCCTGCACCGCAAGCGCAGGGTCGGAATCTCTAGGCGTAGGAAGCGGTTGCACAAGATCTGTCGCTGAACTTCCGCGCCGTTGAGTGGCACCAGTAGAGCTTCGCGAGAAGGGCCGGGAGTAGTTGGGCTCTAACGGCGATCGAATCCTTTTTTTCCAAGAACGCCAAAGTCTTCCGAGAGTCCGGTCTAAAGCAACGCGCTCCATGTCTAACTCTTGGACTACAATGCGATCAAAATATTCTCCGGGTAATCGAGTGCCTTCCTTCAAGTCCTTTTCGTATTTCACGCGCAACCGGTTGAACGCCGCCTGACCGGCTATGACAAGTACCTGTTCGCCCATGAATTCGAGAATGGAGGTTAGGAAAATAGCAACCGCTGGAGACACAATATCCGACATAATATCGTCCGACTCGCTCCTGAGGTGTTCCTGCTCCATGTGGTAATCCTCGTCTTCCTCTTCCATATCGCCAAGGGAAGAGTAGACCATGCATCGTAATCTCGTTCTCTTCCACACCAGTTCAAGGTCCCAGTCACGGGGAGATCCAGTATTTGTAGCCTGCGACAAATCTTCAACTTCACCACCACCCAGGTATTCTCGAAGTTCTTCGTCTGCATTGTTGATGGCATCCTTGGCAAGCTTCGGTTTCAATACTTCGCTAACGGCGGGTCGCAGAGCAGCTAATGAGGTGGATTGCGCAATACCGATGATGTTGAATAGAAGCTGATCAACAAAGTTATTCGCTAATTGGAGCGCACTCTGTGAAACTAAAGCAGTTTCCCCCGAAGGCTCGATCCCCATTTCATCATACCACGACTCAGAGTGGCTATCGTGGTCATTAGTGACAATTTGCGAAGCAGCAGAAGCAGCTATAAACACTGCTTCAGGTGTTACAGAGAGTGGGGGCGACATGAGATTATGGCCGACCGTTGACGGGCGATCGCTCGAGATGCTTTGGGTTCTCGAACGAACATGCCGCGGCGTGCTCGAGATAGCGACTGAGGATGAGCCCGACATGGCTGAATCGCGGGTAGGGAAAGTCTCAATCGGAATATCTGTGGTAACGGCAGACCCAGGAAGGTCGCCCTTGTTAGAATTTGACGACAGGATGAATCGAAGTGCTGCAGACTCGCTGTCCGCAGAAATTAGGACGCCTCAAGGATTGTTGTCGAAACGTTGGAGCTGGGATGAAACTTCAAATGTTAACTGCAAGTTCTATTTTCTTCAATGAAGAAAGCAATTAGGATGATTGCACCGAAACGATTGCCGAAGAGAAAGCTAGAAGATCATTGGTGAATTGGACAAATGGGAGCTCGCAGATGAAACATTCCGCGGAAGGACTGGGAAACCTGAAGAGCCAAGTGTTGATATGCAATATAAGAGATATGTAGGTATGTATGTATGTACAGATGGAATCGTCCCTAGGTAGCTTGAGACTGGTCGGCGACTTCATAAATCATGCATCATGACAAGAGACCTTCGCAGATAACTTGCCAAGTGATGAAAGAAAATGGAATATGGAATATGTGGTGATGTGACGTGTGGTATAACGCAGTCAGTGTGACCACATGTGATGTGATAGGGATTTTGTGTAAGAGAATTGAAATGGATAATTGCGATGACCGTCGGGCCGCTGGAAGTGATATGTAACTCATATCGTTGTTTCCCCTATTTTCGCTAATAACATGGGAATGAGGCTTCGTAGACGAACTAGCCCTTGTCGACTAGGGGGGTCGCATATGGCAGTAAACAGAGAAGATCAGTAGGCAAATTGTTTTTCCAAAATTGTTGTATACCTATTCGCCATCGAATCGAATCTGTGCGCCCCATAGATCGCAACGGCTTCGCATACCTACCTAGATGAAGATGACAAGGCAAAAGCAAAAGCAAAACGATAAACGGCAGAGAAGTAAAAAGTCAACCAACAACGTACCCTATCAAGGACCCTATTATTGATTCGGAATAAGCAAATACGCCACGAACTGCTAGGCGAGTAACTATCACTTTCGGATTCTTCAAGGAAGGCAAGCTTGTGTCGAGTTGGGATTCTTGTTAAGAAGGCATGTTGGTCGCAAAACCGGAAGGGCGGATATAATGTTTGTCGGTGACCCAGCGTGTCTAATTACCCAGTCGCCGATGTAGGTACCAAACAGATCGCTTCAACGCGAATTGGACGGCCGTTGGAGGGGGAAATCATAAACGAGGTATGAAAACATCAGAAAACATTAGCAGCAAGAAACAACATTTTCGATGTTGTTCTGGTGGTGGTTCTACTTTTAGTCCAAAGGTTTGCCGGTACGCACCTACGCACCTGGGCAAGGTTTAATAAAGTCAAACCGTCTACCTAGGTCAGCAACGACCAACGTTTCGCGGCTGTGAGGCAGGGAACATCCCACCCTACGTAGTATGTACATCGTCTACATCTATACATCTGCGTTGCACACCCCGTCCAGTTCTAGTTCGTGCCTTCCCAAACTACATACAGTTACCATACCAGCCCATAGTAAAGCTGGGCGTCGCCCCATCCGAGCCGGAACCAAAATAACGCTAATTTAGAGCTATGCACCTAAGTCGTTAGCTCGATCCCTGCTCATGTTTGTATGTGGCATGCTGGTACATGTAGCTGGGGGAGTACTAAGTAGAAAATTTGGGTATGCACCCCTGAACTAGGGTCTAAATTCTTCGCAGCAGGTGGGATATTGAAGTAATAGTAAACTTAAGACCCCGCATAAAACTGTAGCGAGTTGAGTATATTCGCCTCTTTTAGGCTTTTATAAAGTTGTCATCGATGTCTTAACATAGCTCTCTCCCACCATTACTCATGCCACTTGCAAAGACGATTGTTGTTGACATTCTCAAGTCACATGTCGAAATAGTCAATTTGGATGAATATGCTTAGACGGGTTAGAGGGTGGATATATCCGTGTTTCGAACTCGAATTTCGGAGATTTATTGTGTAAACATGCAGCGGGCAGCTGGTCGCACGTCCACCAGAGGATAATTTTCCCAAGGGTTTTCTTTCCAGTCCATGGTAATGGTAAGTTAATTGAGTCCAGAAAAAGTCTCAGATTATGAAATTGTTGACATTGTATTTGCTATATATACATATATATGTGCATGCATATCCTGAATTGGTTACAGTCTCGAAGCTGGCCGAGAAAAGACGGCGGCACCAAGCACCAAGGGGCTAGACCCGACCCCGAATAGTGGAGGCCGAACAGGAACGCGCGGATTTTGATATTGCTTAAAGGATCGAGAAACCCACAGATAGCCACAGGGTGGAGGTCATGGATCTCGTGGGAGGTGGAGGATCCCATCTCTGGCTTGTTCCAATAAATTGAATCCGGTTGGTGATTCCGTGCTAGTCTTGCGATGACACGCGAGGAACGACAGGGTTGGTGATATGCTAAACCGTTTTAATTTATGATGATAGGTTGCCCATGTTGCCCAGGTTGCGCCCCGTGCAGGCCATTGTCGGCTACGCAGCTGGTGATCCATACTGCGTAAAGCATCAATCAGATTCTACATAATAACTCAATATCCGAATGATAGCCCTCCAGGTAATATTAAATAATGTCGCACTGAGGGTGAGATGATGACGACCGCATTAAGCATTGCGCCTTTACTGTACATTTACCAGTTTTCTTCAAGAGGAACCATGCTGTACATCGATGGCGCAGCCAGGCTTTAATCGAGGCCTACGAAACTGAGGCCGGCAACTAATAGAGTAGCATATGTCTCGGGCTTTCTTAGGTGTTATTTATCGGACTATTATTCCTTTACTAAGTAATATTATATCACGTCGTCTCTGCAGACCTATGGAGTTAAACCCACTCAGACTCATTAGCAACGCAGTATATAAACCATATGCCTACCTTATGGTATGGGTGAGCTCTAAGATCCGTAGGATGCAGGATTCTAATGCTAGTCCGGGTTTGGTAGAACAAGTCTTCTAATACAGCCCTCCCGAAGAGTTTACCTACTGATTGTAACCCATCTAATGTACAGCCGACAAGAAACAGGATGCGGGTCCTAAACTCCGGGGGCACACCATTACATCAACCATATTATCTATAAGTACAATGCCAAAGATGCCAAAGACTTGCCGATCTAGGACGAGAGAAGGATTCGCTATAATCCTTCACCGCAATTATAACATGCATCTCCCTTCCAAGCCGTACAATGAGATGAATATTCGTATAATTACATTCGGTCCTCCTTCAAACATACACATCCACGCAAACCCTTGGGGTCCATTGCCTAGCCAAAGTGGGCTTCAGGGTTTCAAAAAGGGGATGAATATCAACCTTGTAAACAACACTACAGAGTAATTATTTGCTTTGTACGCCTTGAAAATGGTATAATTGTTGTAAAAATAACCTCTTGGTAGTATGTGTGATGGAAAGTGATATTTTTAGTCCAGAGACACTGTAGATACCACGCATCCCTTATTACATGTATTGGCAATGGTCGTCTAATGGGACCGATCTATAGCCCGGCAGAAACCAGAATCTGACCCGGAATCATCTCCTTATTAAGCTTCAGTGTCACCCTCTTGTACGAGGTTCTGCTACCGAAAATTCAACTGGACTCCCCTATATCTGTCCGGTGCGACGCAATCTGTCGGCTTTCTCATTTCTTGAATCAGTAGGGCTAGCTACCTGCCTACCAAAGTAACATTTGGATGAACCTCTTTAGTACCAACTACAGCTAGGCGCAGCTATGCAGTCTGTGCAGCGAGATTCGAGCGCAAGACCATCATACGGCCCGAGTTACAGCCTCGCCTAGCAGCCTATGTGTTATTTCCATCATATATCAGTTGTGTATCTTTTGCAGTTTCCACTCAAGGTCTTGATCTAATGTTGCCAGTTGGTTAACCGAAGGCGCTGCGTTGGCCACCATCTCCATCTCCAGATGGAGGCGGTTTATTGCAGCGTATCATTAGCGATCCTTCGAAGCCACCGGCATGCATCTTGCCACAATAGTTGGTGGAGTGCTTACTGCATCGGACCTATCTATCAGCCGCTTCTATGACGAGTCAGTGTGGGCATGTGGATTGAAGAAGTGGAGCGAGCAAGAACCATGCGAGATATATACATACATATACGATGGCTATGCCGACTGGTCTACAAATCTTCCCTGCGCCGATCCCGAGTATGGACGGGGAACTCTTAAACTTACAGCCTGCCTCTACTGGCAACCTTCTTTACATATCTAGACCTTGAACTCCATTTCCGGACGATAGAGATGTTGGGATAGCCAGGGCTAATCGTGCCAAATGCCGCAATCCGCTACCTTCTCATAGGCATGGCCGGACCGGTGATTTACGCAAGTTCCCTAACCTACCGATCCGCTCCGGACACGTACTTAAGTCCGCCCAATGATCGCCTATGCACTAACCTCCGTTGAGCATCTTATGGCGATAAGAGTTGTCACCATCGTAGCGCTTACCCTTTTGTCTCTTATGCGTGGAAGGCATCCAGAAAATCCTCTCAGATATTTTCTCGGTTCTCTCCACATTCTCAAGGTGAATCTATTAGAGCCACGATTATTATCGTCAGCGCCGCGTGACCGAAAGAACAAGAAACATCTCATACTTCCTTCGTGCCGTGGGTACTGACGCCAGCCACATCATCTTCACATATGTAAAAGTCCCCATTTTTGTATCAATCTCTCATGTTTTCTGTCTCACTACTCCAGATCGTCATGCTTTAAGATTCGTGGAGAAAGTATTTTTCTTATTCTGTACGCATGACACTCTTTCGGGGTGAAACAAATAACCCCATCAGGAAATTTCCGAGACAGCTCGTTTGTATACAAATCTATTCTGGCGCCCGATCGACCCGGTCATCAAAATCTGGGGTCTACTGAGCCGCATAGACGGCATTTCGAATCTCACCTTGTCCCCAAGGCTCGGACAAGGGGCCATTTAAGGCTCCGCGGATTCGGTACCTGGGGGTTCGGTAATGTAGAGCTTACACAGCTCTATCATGTCGTGTGGATGGATAGTGGGCTACTTGCCTACCTAAGGTAGGACAGGTGAGATGCCACATCTCGGTCTCTTTCTACCTCGGTGGAATAAATTCACATAAATCTTCAGCTCGTGGGCGCTTTCGCGTAAATTTACATGGAACGGATCTCTAATGGAGTCCTGGTCCTTGTCCACCCACCAAACCCGGGCATAAATCTATTAGGAGGGCGTAATAAGAATTGTCACAGCGACCGCTTCCCGACCGACCGCGAGATAGTCATGCCCCAATGCAGCGTTCCGACAGCCAACGGCCTCACTTGCGTGCTGTATCACCTAAAGCCTTAAGCTTTCCTAACTGTCTAGCTGTCAGACTCCGCCCCTTCCGAAACAATAAGATGATTCTGTTTCCCTGGAGGCGCCACCCAATTCCCTCAGCACTAGGCCTTGCGGCATCCTTCCATGCATCTTCCACGCACGCGCGTTAGGCCTCAGGTATAGGTAGAAGGCTCGCCCAGCCTGCTTCACGTATGTATGTACGAGTCCCCCGTGCCGGAATTGCGGTGCTGTGCCTAGCCGTGCCATCTCCATCGTCGGCGTGTCTAGGCACATTTACCTACCTGGTTCATTGGTCCTAGGTAGTCCGCGCATCGAGATTTTCGTAGCCATAAGGCAGATAACATCTACCAAGTAGGTAGCCCGATGCCGTGTCACGGTAGCGATTCTTAAAAAAAGAATCTCGCCGCCACACCGTATCTCATTCTGTAAGCCCTGTCCGTCTTTTTCTTTTTTTAACTTTGGATGAAATTCCAAGATTTCCAAGACATGTATGATTGGGTTCGGGCCATTATTACACATTGAAGAGCTTTTGGGGTCCGTCTGTGCCTACTGTCGGTGCGACGGGTGCCGGTCTCGCTGAGGGGCACGGACGCAGGCATATATCGGTGGAATACGTCATGTTCGCTGTTGAAGTCTGGAAGTATCTCGCCCGGCTGAGTGCTTATGGTGCGCATGTATGTATCTACCCTCTGGAAGTACTTTATGTACTTTATGAGGCATAATGTCTGTGCCCTCCATGCGCATTACCGTGGCGGCGTCGGCTTTGTATGATTTGCATATAGGCATGGTAAGAAGCCACACAGACGCATACATAGCACAGACCTTGGGAGGGGTTTTCACACATCGTGGTGTGCACCTAGGCTGTAGGACAGGTAGGACGAGTTCATGACTCATCTGTTCAGCCATCTCGCCCTGGGGGCTATGTAATTGGCCAGCATATTCAGATGATAATTCGCCGATATATCAAATTATGAATAATTCTTGCTCGGTCTAATTTCACTTCTCCTAGGTATGTAGGTACCTATAATGAAATACGAAGGTTAGGTTTCTTATCCATTTACGCGTTGTCATTTAGTTGCAAAGGCCTTGAATGAGTGCATAATTGATATCGAGAAGTCACTTTCATTGCTTGACTTAATTCATTGATGTGTTACTGGATATCTGAATCACCGGAAAATGCCCAAAGAGCGTTGAGAACGAGTTTGCAAGAACATATAGATAGAAGCATGCAGAGGCCAGGCCTTTGATGTGTTCTTTAGCAATTCTTCCTGGAAATAATGGTCTTACAAGAAGAAGAAAAACTACGAAAGACAACTAAAGAGTACATGAGCGGAAAAGAAGCCGGTTTAAAAGTCCTATTATCTTTCAATTTCTTGGACGTTGACTTATGGCTGACAAATCTGATTAAGTCACTTTTCTCCTCCCCCTCGAGCTCTTCACGTCGACTAGATCCAGACAAGCTTTAACAACACTAAGCCTGTGTCTCCAAACTCGTATTGTGCCATAGGCATGGACATATTGAGCCAATATATGGACAAATAAACAGGACTTCCACTACCAGGGGGTTGGGCACGTTGTTGAAGACTTTGTCACAGAGCGAGTGAGAGTAGGAGGTAGCTCGCCTTAGCTCGCTTGTATGTAGTAAAATACCTTGATTAACACCTGTCCCTTTCCTAAAACCCTTTGGAGCATTCGGCCCCTTGTATAGTCGTCCTAGATATTATATATACAGGCTACAGCTAACCGGCTGTTATCTAGCCCCTTGCTCTCAGCCCCTGATATACACCGCTTAGTCTCCAAGGAGATTAGTGCTGGAGGAACCGCATATAGGGTTTGTGTGTCGATTTTTTCTTGACAATTGAATCTTGAGATTGCAAGGGATCCTGCACACGATAATTTTGGCGGAATAGTTACATATATGGTGACCATGTTGTGACTTGTAGTTACAATATTGTATTGTTTATTCACAGCTGGAAAAGAGATTGTGTTACTCATTAATATTAACTACCTAGGTAGCCCTATGATATCTTCATTTTCTGTCCATTAATTATACTATCGCAAAACAGGTACATCGTGTATCAATTCCTATTCTGATCTTAAAACCATCTCGTTCATGCATGGTAAATCGAGTAACACCATAACAACGGTCACTTGATGACGAAGAAGGAGACGTAAAATTAGAACTCCTAGACTAAAGGATATGTTTCCAACCTCCATTGAATCTATCTGAACTTACGTGGGTAGTACTCAACTTCTGCATACGTTTTTGTAGTAATTATAGACCAACCACTCGCATGTTTTACCAGAAGTAACCCAGAATTCGCGATGGATACCAGTCTTACATCGTGCGAAGGTGCTGGTTCATGAGGTTTCAATCCCAAGCTGTTTCTGGATTTGTATAAAAGAAATTACAACTTCTATTCTAATCATCCACTGTATACCTTGTCACATACCAGTCGAACTTTTTAGCAAGGTAGAGGAAGGAACTCTCATAGGCCAATCAAATAATCACTGGTTTACTGTTGACTTCTATCTTTGAGAGAATCTACACTTGAATTAGTTTGTACCGCGATACTATCGTGAACTAACCTCCATGACTTTGCCTTAAACCCCTACTGTCTACTCACCAGGTGATTCACCACAGATTTTTGCGTAAAGCTCCATCCTCAAACCGAAACATATATGATGGATTTTCTCCCCACGGGTTCCTCCAGAAAGAGTACTCCATCAAACCAAGCGTCTCTCAGTAGCCAATACGACAAGCTAGAGTGGATATACGCACATACGGAACCGGACAAAACTCCCTGAACGAAATTTCACATCGTCGATTTCGACTAGCACGCCTGCCGATATGTCAGCCAAACAGTCCTCTAGCACCAGCGGCGGCTACTCCCTTGACTATCATTACATGGCGAGAGATGTCATTAACCATGTACCCTCATCGAAGCGAATACAGGTCATGAACTACGCCAGCCAAATCCCGCCATACAGCACCCAAAAAAAGGCCACCGCAAAACCAAGCCCTTACAAATCATATACTTCTGGAAGCTCAATATACATGGGGGCTCCAAGCAGAAGATGAGAATCGCGGAAGAGTTGTCGAGGTTTCGCTCTCCACTGTAGGGGATCAATGAATTATTTACGTTAAAGGGGCACGAGGTGTTGGACCGTTATACCGGATTCTAGCGATGGAAAGAAGGGAAAGTGACAGAACACATGTAACACTGAGGATTCCCTGGTTGCCACAAACCTACCTACCTATTGCTATAGGAATTAGAACGCCTATTATACGAAAGAAAGAGGTCAGAAAATAGTCAGGAGACCCTAAGTGCTCTTCGTATTTTATTTGGTTCTGTTGATGAATGAATATGAGCGCCTGTTCACGTTTGATGGATTATTTTACGTCTTTCTAGTCAGAATGAGGCCAATGAGCGATTTTCTAGAAGCGCTGTGGCTAAGATTGTGCAGCTAGAGCCATGGCGACAACCCATTGGTGAACAATGATATGTATCCAACTACGCAGGGAGATAAGTACCACAAAGGTGCACTGAATTCTTGAGTAAAGGTGTCACGGTATTCAACAATTACCTACTGGTAATTATTTGTAATGGATAACTCAGATTTAGAGCCAGCCAGCCTTACAATTCTATGTATTATCCCTTTATAAGCAATGGCGATACGTCCAGTAGATAGGGGGCAGTGGTGTAATGATGTATATACACATGTACGTAGCTGAGCCACATACAGCCAGCCTCACAAGAGGCAGTTAGGTTACATAGCCCACCCCAAAAGTTTAGCATTCAAATTGGCCTTTCGTCCCTTGTCACGTACTGACAATCTTTTCCTCCTCCATTATATAGTGCTCTTGTGCAAGATTACAATTAATCATACTTTTTTGTGGTCGAATCGAAATGGAAACGGAACCTCCTGATGCACATGTAACTCTATCCGAGGTAGCCTCATTGGAGACAACACCTAGACTTGGTTGCAACATATGTTGTAATCTCGATCGAGCTCTTGCGGCTGAAAAAGAAGCCCTCGAGCCTGTTCGTGATCTTTCTAACTATAGATTATATGTATTCAAGGGAATATGGTTCATTTGTACCTATATTGAACTCATGAGAGACTCAGCATCAGCAGGCTGTGTCTATTGCAAATTTATCGAAGGGGCCATCAAGGCGTTTGCTCCCTCCAGCAACGGCGTCACCAGAGAGAGAGGTGTGACGCTAGAATTAAATGAAAGCAGTATACGAATATATGTGTGGCGAGTATTTTCTTTTGATGTATATTGGCAGGCCGGTAAGGTATACACAGCTCCTACATGAAGAATAGGTTTACTGAATATCTATAGAATCAATATCGGGGCAACTTGAATCGGTCTATAAACACATACCAATACGACCAGATATTGATCTACCGGACTCGGAGACAGCGTGGAACTATCTGAGGAACTGTCTTAAGATCTGCACCGAGACGCATAACATTTGCAAGCAGAAGCCATCCCTACCTCCACCGAAGCGCCTGATTGATGTAGGATTGGTGGGAGATGGGCTAGTCAAGCTTCATGAAACGTCACTTAGCGATTCCTGGCAATATTACGTTGCTCTCAGCTACTGTTGGGGCGATGCTAAGTTTTTGGTGACCAAGAATGAAAACATAGAATCGCTAAGGGAGGGGATCAGCCTCAAGCAATTGCCAGAAACTATCCGAGATGCGATTCATATTACTCGGAAGCTTGGGCTGAGATATCTTTGGGTTGACGCACTATGCATAATTCAACCCGATAAGACAAAAAGGGACAGGAAAGATTGGGAAGATTGGGAAGAACAGTCAGGGAAGATGTGTTCCATATATGAACAAGCTTATCTCACCATTGCTGCATCTTCGGTTAGCTCAGCACATCAGTCATTCCTTGGTCATTCTTCGCGACCACGCCGTTTCCAGTATCGTATTGCCAGCGAACCGGGATTAATCTTAACAGCGAGGATTCATTGTGCAAGCGGTTATCACGGAACCGATGTACCGTATTCTGAACCGGTTGATCCTATAGAAAGACGTGGTTGGACCTTTCAGGAGTACTTACTACCGACTCGAACGATATCATATTCAACAGATGAGCTCCAATGGCATTGCAGGGAAGCCAGTATATGCCAGTGCCAGGAGTACCATCGTGTCAAGAAAGCGCCAATAATATCTGCTGGCCAGAGTGATTTGGAGATACTCGAACTATGGGATGAAATTGTGGTGATATACACACTACGTCAATTGTCAGATGCGAATGATAGACTGCCAGCACTGTCCGGAGTACGTCAACAAGTGGAGAGACAGACGGGATGGCAATATCTGGCTGGGTTATGGACAAATCACCTCATCCGCCATCTTCTATGGCAGAGAAACATCTTTTCTACTATGGAAGAACGGAACGCGTTGCTCCCGGCAGTGAAAAGGAGCCCGAGCTTCTCATGGGCATCGCTAGATTGTCCCATCCTTCCCTTCAAGCGTAAGCTCAAGGACTTTTACAGAGATGTAGATTTCCAGGAACATGCGCGCCTTATTGCTGTTCCGCTGTCGGATGGTGATCCAGTAATGCTCGAAGGGAAGCTGATACGAAACGTAGAAGTGCGTTATTCAGACCAGGGGGAATACGAAGTCTTCCGGACTCCAGGAAGATTTGAACAGTCCCTTATTGAAGATGCCCAGCTTGAAAGTTTCGATTTCATTGATTCAAGCGGCTTACCGCAACGGTCAGTGAGGAGGTCAAGCAATCATACCAACCAACCGGCCAGGAAACTTGAAAGTGGAAATACGGTATCCCTGTTCGTGCTAGCAAGCCATCAGAAGGACTCCCTCATCTACATGATCACGTATCATAGCCTGGTCCTCGGCATCTCAGAGAATGGAGTGTTTGAACGGCTAGGGGTAGTGAACATTACCGATTTTGAATCAGACCTTGAAACCAGGTTGGAAGAGCTGGTAGACTTCGGTAGTATAGGGACTCAAGAGATAAAACTTATTTAGAATTTCTCTATTACTCGGTTTATGACGGGAAGGAGAGTGAATTGCTTGCTACAAATTGAATAGGCATCAAACAGGGAGGCTATGATAGTGTTCACATTTCTACTTCCCAGAGGTTAGATTGAATTACTACGTTGGGATAAGACGACCATAGGTCCCGTCCACTTTCATGAACAGTTTCTGTAATCATTATTATCATGATTTTTTAGTTGTACTCGTTTATAGCAATCATAAAATTGAGAGTAAGAAAATATAAGAAGGGAGAGAAAGGAGGGTGGATGTGATGGATGGATGGATACAACTAGGTAGTCAAGGGGAGGGCTGATTAGTCACGAGGGCGAGATAGCGAATGGTCGCTGTTAGGAGCTAGTGCTACTTGATCGTCTGTAAATATCCCGATTTTGTATTCCCATCATACAGATTCCATATTGCTTATCTCGTCGTTTTAGAGTGAAACAAGTCGTATATATGAAAAAGGTAAGGGATAGCTCCGCGGAGATGTCGCGGCCGGACCGGGTCCACGACTCCACAAATTCGGCATTCGGGGGACGGAGTCAGGGCATGCCCATGCCACTTGATCCAACACTCTGGCTTGATCCCTTTTGGGAATTTCCCTTACCCAATATGACGCTTAGGTGGGAGACCAATTGGTCATCGCCTCCCAGTATCCCTGGAGAAACCCTCAATGTTTTAGTCAACGGTTCACAAATGTCTTCCCTAGCCGTCCTTTCCATGCCCTTGGTGCGCGAATGACACCATTCCCTCGTGGAATGAGAAAGGAAAAAAATAATTAGGACGGCATAAAATAATAGTACAACACATCCATACCATTGACGCAGACAACAAAGCTGGGCTAGTGTCATAAATACGATCCGGTCAGCCCGCTGGCATGTCTATGCATCGCGGGCGACGGGCGATCGTTGCTCGCTTCCCCTCTTCCCGCGACAACCTTCTCAACTCTCAATCTCAATCTCGATTGCGATCTCGAATCCCTGGCGGTTCGACGACAAGGGTGCCTAAGACACAGATGCCTCTCCGCCCGTCGCAATGGAACTTCGAAATCGACGACTATCTTAACCCTTGGCTGCCGGCCGCGCCGTGGAAGCACGTACCGTACCCGATCGCCCACTTCCTAGGCCACAGGCCGGGGCCGCAAAGGCCACTGGGGAACATTGCCATGATCTTCTGGGCCTTGATCGGGGTTTTCTGCTCTCTGATTATCATCGAGTTCGCGGGCCGCGCCATTCCCTCTTTCGAGGCGCATGGCGCGCCTATCATTATCGGCAGTTTTGTGAGTCTCCGACCGACGTGTCTCACCCAAGATTGGTTTGCGAGGGCGGTCCGCTAACATGGTTCAAGGGCGCCGCCGCGGTTCTAGAGTTCTACGCCATAGAATCACCTCTCGCGCAACCACGCAGTGCCGTCCTTGGGCAACTATTTTCATCTATCATCGGTGTTGCCATTGGCAAGTTGTTTGCGCTAGGCTCTGTGTCTAGAGACTTGACGTGGCTGGGTGGCTCGCTAAGTTGTGCGTGTGCCGTTGCATTTATGGCCCTGACAGGAACCGTCCATCCGCCAGCGGGCGCCACGGCGCTACTCGCAGTGGTTGACCCGAATGTAGCGCATCTCGGATGGTTCCTACTGCCCGTGGTTCTCCTGGACTGCGTATTGATGCAGTGCGTGGCGCTACTATTAAACAACATCCAGAGGCGCTTTCCCGTCTACTGGTGGACACCGGCGGAAGTCGGTCGTCGGAAGCAGCAGGAGAAGAGCAATAGTGATTACAGCAGCGAGAACGGAACCAAGCTCGAGATAACCACGACGCATCATCTGGAAAGAGACGTCTCAGAAGAGGCGAAGGTGGTTATAAAACGAGGGCGAGTGCTCGTACCAGATGACATGTATCTCTCGCCCGAGGAGAGGATGTTTTTGGAAGAATTAAGTGAAAGATTATAACAACTAATAATATATAATCATTTCCCTTCCTGTATTCATTCTTATCCCCTCTCTTATGCAGTCAATGACTGAGGCCCAATAGAATCAGCCGTCTGCGTCATCTTACGTTCAATGCGGCGGCCTTCAGTATACCCATATCTTCCTGAGCGAGACTTCTCTCCCTACAGTCATGAACTCTTGTTGGCCTGGGATAGGGCCGTGAATTTGGTGTTGAGGCTTGTTTACTTAGTACTGTGGCTTCACCAGCAAACAAGCCCGCCTCATGTATCCGGTATGTACCTATTAATCCATGCAATGACATATCGGACCCGAGGATAAGGTTACATTTACGTCTAAATCTATACAGGGAATCCAGACAATGTCGCTATAATAGAGTTTGAACTATCCCCTTATAGTTAGATGAGGAAGTAGGGGGATAGTGCCCCACTAAGTCTACCTCTAGCAGTTGCCCCATTGGCTATGTTGAACTCAACCTACTAATGAGCATTTTATTACCTGTAGCTGCAAATTCTCACCTCTTTCTCTTCTTGAAATTTTCATACTCAAAGCATCTCTATACAACATTAGGGATTCGCCCGGAGAGGATTGGCATCACCGGTGAGTGGGTTAGCTTGGAGAGACTCAAAACACGACAAGCAGAATTAGTGGCCTGAAAAGACTTGTAGCACGCGCTTCCATTGCTTCACAGTCGAAGTATGGCTCCCCATTTAGCTATGGCGGGGGATAAGACCCTCGTCGAGACCAACGCAAATCCCGAACCGGCAACTCAAGGGGAAGAGTCTCGGCCTACACCCGTTGAGTATGACATCGAGAGAGTAGAGCAAGTTTACAGGAAACTAGACCGTCGCATTATTCCAGGTAAGAGCATCAACCACCCTTAGTAGCTCGTACATATACTGAGAATCAATTATAGCATTCTGGATCCTATATTTTATTTGCTCCGCTATTCGCTCTAATATCGGGTTGGCGCAGACAATGAACGCAAATGTTGGCCATGACTTGATCACAATGCTAAACCTCTCGTCCAATGATGTTTCTACCGCGTTAGCCCTTTTCTACGTCTCCTATGTCATCTTCGATTGCCCTTCAAACCTCATCATGAGTAGGCTTAGCCCTCGAGTATGGATGGCTAGGATTGTCTTTGCTGTGGGTGTGATAGGAGCTTGCTTTACCGCCGTCAGGGCTGCTTGGAGTCTGAAGTGAGTCTGAGAGTCTTCTTATAAATTTGACGTAATATGCTAACATTCAAGTAAGGCTACTGCGCTTCCTGCTTGGTGTCGTTATTGCTGGTATGTGGCCTGGCATGTCCTATTACCTGACCTTGTTCTATCCCCCTTCTCGCACGGGCAAACGAATTGGACAGTATTTCACCGCTGCGCAGGTATCAGCCGCAGTGGTTGGCCTAGTCTCTGCGGGGTTCCAGCTCATGGATGGCAGAGGCGGGCTCGTCGGGTTCCAATGGATGTTTCTTATCTACGGACTTCTTGCCATTGTACTCGGTTGGACCTTACTTTGGTGGTTGCCTGAACGTCCACTGCCACCGGGTGTAAAGAGAGAACGCTCCGGTTTCATGAAGTGGCTTCCCCCCACCCCTGAAGCTTTGACGGGTGAAGATGCTCTAGTTCATTACGAAGATCTCAAGCGAGTTTATCACCCAAGGCCTTGGATTCTCAAAGACTTGGGATACGTCCTTATCGACTGGAGACTTTGGCCATTGACTCTCATGTATTTCGGTGTTGTTGGAGTCGGTATCGGCACACAACTCTATGGTACGGTGATCATTCGCGGTATTAACTCGTCATTCACCGGCGTGCAACTTAGTCTCCTCTTCGCACCTATCTGGATTGTAAGTCGAACTCTCCTGAATGCCATTTTAAATACCGAATTTTTGAATTCTAACCCCGTTAGATGGATCTTATTGCGATTTTGCTTGTCACCCCGGTTTCGGACCGTTTCCATCGCCTCCGCCCATTATTCTTCTCATGCGCTGTATGCATCCAGATTGCCGGTCTCCTTACCGTGACCTTCGCTCCCACCTCGAATCCTTGGGCGAGGTACGGGGGACTTTTGATGGTTGGTTTCGGACTAGGTCCAACAGTACCTATCTGTATGACCTGGACCAATGAAATCTTCCAACAACGCCACGGAGAAGTCGGTGTCGCTGCTGCATCAGCATTAGTATCGGGCCTAGGGAATCTCGGTAGCATTACGACGACGTATGCTTTATACACGGGTTGGCCGGCCGATGCTGTTGCTGGACCTCATCAATACCGTCGAAGTAATTTGGTTATGATTGGCATCCTTTGCGTGAGCATTCTTAGCAGCATTGTCATGTTTGTTGCGCTGAAGGTCGTCGGCAATAAACCTAGCCAGAAAATTAGCAGCGGCGGAAGCTCCATGATCGACGGGGCAGACGAATTCCAAGACGGTGCGGCTCGTCGAGAGCTCCAGCAACGCGGCTTCGGTCGTATGTGGTGGAGCAAGAGGACGTAGGGTCTAGCCTGGAAATCACCACAGTGATGGCCCGCCGTGATTTTCAACAATCGAGCAATGCGCCATAGAGTGGACGTCCTCTCCTCACAGAAATCCAGGACAGTTCAACCTGTCGCCTTTTTTTCGCCATTCCCTTCGATATAACATAACTCTATTACGATTTCCCAGCACGAATTACGCCCATTGAAGACCCAATACGCATTTCATACGGGGGGTTTCTAGCTCCGATAGCGAAAGTGCCGTTGCGCCATCGCTGAGATTGGCGCATCGGGATGAAAGATAGGCGGGGTGAAAATGCTGGAACGCTATCGCCTTTTGCTTATCTTGTGGGACAGTGGCGCACACGGGGGTTTTGTTTTTATTATTTCCCGATTGTTTTTGGTTTTTGGTTCTGGCGTTTGCATATGATACCCCATCTGTGTTTTGGATACGCTGTCATTCGAGGCTCTCCATCAAAGGCTCGCCGGCGACAGTGCTTTTACGCCATCGCTTGGGACGGCGTGTTGCAGCCGAGGCGGGACCGGCGACAATGCTTCTGCGCTATCGTTTGGGAACTCGTCTCGTGGGCGTTGCTTACACACGTTTCTTCGAGTTTCTTTTTGGAATCCTTAGTATTGGATAATAGTACGGTAGCTCTGTCGTATGCTTGCTACCTCGCTAAATACAATTAAGCGAAAATCTTTTTGGTCTCGCATCTACCAACTCTCCTTGACGCCCCTTTCCTACCCAAGTAATGCACGATACCCGCTACCCAGACGTGATATTTGTATTATGGTATACTATTATTAGCAGGAATTATCGGTACTGTCGACCAACTACTGCGAACTACAGTAGCCTCCCAGCGTTTAATGGCTCGCCTTACTCATTGTGAATCCGGGCCCCACAGGCTCCAAGATTTGAAACTCCCTAGGCTTGAGAAACATGGGCTCGGTTTTCTCGAAGTACTCTTTGTAGTATGGTTTCGTGATTTGGTTCTTTTCATATGGGTTAGTTTTATTTCTGCCTTCGCTTGTTCTATGTTCAAAAGGATGACGGGACTTGGACCTACAGCCATGAGCCATTGTATATCCTTCCCCCTGTTTTCCTGTCAGTACTCAGTTCTGATTCCGGGTCTGTTGATGGAGAGCAAACTCATACCAGTTCTCAACCCAACTAATCTTGCCTGGTTCTTCCGCGGATTTGTAAACCTCAAAGAATAGACAGTCGGGTTCGGCAGCCACGACGTCGAAAACCTCCTTGAATGCTGCTAGAAACTTCTCGACGTTCTCTGGTGCGACGTGTACCGTCACATGGAGACTGGTACCTTTGAATGAGGACGTTGCCGCGTCGGTCGACTCAGCACTATCATCCATCGGTTTTTCGGGCGCCTTGACAGGCGGAGCTTCTGCTTTAGAATCGGGAGACTTGGTCGTCGTGATAGTAGTAGTAGTGGCGGGTTGAACAGAATTCCTCTTGGCGGCCTTGTCCTCGCTTTTGCCCCTTTTGCTCCCGCTACGGCCGAGGGAGATGCTGCTATTCCTCCAATGCTTAAGCATCGAGTTTCTTATACTGCTGCCGGTAGTGCTCATGTTGAATATGTATTCGGAAGAATCTTGACCCACAACGCAATGTCTACGGCAACTTCGGGATGAAACATATTCTATGTAACAGCGCCGTAATCTTGTCGAGGTCGTATGTCGTCAGTATATAAAGATACTAATGTCACGTTGAAGAGCTAATCGTCTAGGTACCGGGGGGAAGGTAGCGTGGGGACTTTCGCATAATTATTTATGGCTCTGTGGCACGGCGGCGTCGACTAGAACAAAAGGGGCAGTAGACAGCGGTATGTGGACCCGCTATAGGTCCAGCTGCAAGGGACTATTTTTTCGACCGTCGGCTTTAACAAGCAACAAGCTGACAAGTTGTGGCCATTGAAAGGTTACGGGCATCCAAGTATCCAAGCGGCCAAGCAGCCCCCGAATCACGGCAAAGATGAGGGGAGATGATGCAGAGACGATGCAGCAATCAATGGTATTAGGCGACAGGGATGCAAGCGATGCGTGCAGAATAGTCACTGCAACGTACCCCAGCAGATCTGTGTTGCCGCATGTGCTGCCACGATGGGGATTAGGATTGAAATGTCCATAAAAGTCCAAGCATTTCCCGGTTCAGGTTATCAAATCCTCCCAGATCGGGTAAGCCGGCGAAGGAATTTGGGAACTTATTTTGCGAGCTCTGGCCCTTTTCGCTTTCTGCCTGAGTCTGGGTCGGGGATTTTAACGAATCAACGATGATGAGACCATCGACCTCTCATTTACAAACGAAACAGCCAACCCAAATGAAAGAGAAAAAAAAGTACCATTCTTCCTCATACGTCGATCCTGGCCTAACCCCATCTAGGCAATACGGCCGCGTCGAAACATAGTCACTTTTTGTTATCGGAATGACGATTACTGGAAATTATCCGACTCGACCGCTTTACAATTATAACAAGTCCATACTTTCTTCAAATGGGACATGCTAATAACATGCGCCTTGTCTTTATAAGAAGGACTTAATGGATTCTGCGGCGCACAACGGTGCGGCACGGTTACAGGCCCGGTTTGATTCCTTCCAAGGGTTCCGGATCCTTGGGCTAAGCGAGAAGTGGCGGGCGGTAGGTATGTTGGCAGAAATAATCGCCAGGACGGACAATGGCAAACTCGAAGATGAATAGACTCGAGTATAGACCGCAGTTCCTAGCATGCTACTCTAAACTCTTAGTTGCAACATCATGGCCACGACATCTTCTCCTCTCGGTCTAAGTTCCTGATAAGGACTTGGTGGTCACGAAGTCTCATCGGACTTACGACTTAGGGGATAGGCTGCCAATCAGTTCTATCATATGATAGGTATATCCGGGCTTGAAGGTTCGTTCCATCGTCTATCCGGTTCTTCCTTCCGGCACATCGAAAATGTGAGGACAACCCACAAGATCATGTTGCTCTTGTTGACCTCAAACTCCATCTTATTGTCTTGACCAATCTCCGAGCGATGGTCCGAGTTCCAAACTACCTATTCAGCTGTCAGGGTCTAGAGTTAGAGTCACAATATTGTTATATCCTGCTAATTGCCTACCTACCCATTGATTTGGGAGAAGGACAAGACTCCCGTCTCGAGCCAATATGCTATGTGCGTAAGTTTCTAATCACTGCAGATCGCTAGAATGAAGTCCACATTAGTCGGCACCTATTACCTACCTACCTACCCAAGGAAGGATATTGTGACTCAAATTGCGAGGCATTGGTATAAGGCAGGTAGTAATCTAATTTTTGAGAACCAATATAGCCCCAAACATATATGTAAAAAAGGGCCTACCAGCCTATCAACGCTGACAGTTCGACGACCTTACCTAATTAGTTTCAATGAGGGTCAAACCCGGGACGTCATTTTGACTGCTTACATGCACTGGTCCTTTGCCGATGCGGCAAGGTCTGGCCTATGATATATCATAATATGATCAAATACATACGTCCGCATGCCGGACCCAGATCGTCTGGAGACCTAACCCGCCATTTGAGCCTCTCGGGCCCGCTTGAATGATTCCGAAGCGGTGTAGATCAGACGACCTTTTCTCATTTCCATTTTTGTTGCACATGGACTTTTAAGTCCAGAAATTATGACCTACGGACTGTGACGCGGCTTCGGACGAGACATCGCGATCTTGATGCCTACTTGGTATGTTATTACGATATTATTCTTGCTGTTTGTAGCACTTCCGTTTATATTAGAAACACTTGGATTTTACTAACATATTCTCTTTCAGGCTCAAGACGGGTACAAAAGAAAAGGGGATACAATATATTCGGCATGCTAATGAGTAATAGAAAAAGTCGATTTTACGAAATAGAATTAATATAGTATCATGCGTTGAATGTACCTTTGCTGATACTATCAAATACTATTAACCTTAGAATTCCGTTGGCACTTAGACAGAAAGTTTACCTGATCATCCCTGTCAGAAGCTTCCTCCATGAGAGCTGGTAGCCAGAGGTGTCGGGAGTCGGCCTGTACGAGGCCGCCCTGTTGGCAGCTAGCCTTTAGCTATAGACAAAGGAAGGTTTATGTATGTATACCGCGTTCCCTGGAAGGGGTTAGTTAGAGCTCTTCGCGCAACAACGTCGTTCTTCCCTAGCCTCTTAGTTCCGCCTCGTGACAATCCCTATTTCGCCTTCCCAGCATTCAACTAGGTGGTCTCCCTTACTTGCAGGACCACATACATACGTATGATTTCTGATTCGGTATTACTCAAAACCCTAGGTAAATTATCGCCTTCACGTTAAAAGCAACAAGCCAAGAGGGTAAACAGTTGAGGTGTCCAACATCAATGCTTTGCGACTCCTTACTATTCACATTCGAGGGCGTACATGAACCCATAGGTTACGACTAATCCTTTTTAATCATAGGAAATATCACTACTCAAGCTACCTACAGTGCCCCCGATAAAGCAACGGCGTTGCTAATACACACAAGCCATGCTCTTTGTCTCTACTGTTCCAGGGCCAACCCCCAATCAGGTCTTCGATGGACGAAACTCCGATCCGACTAATGCTTCCCAATAGACATGTAGGTAGGCATCTGATACCACGTCTTGGCAGTAAATCGACTACCGAAACAGGATTTCACGAATTCCTCTAAACCCGGGTATCTTTACGGACTTACACGCACCGCTCACCTCCAGACCTCTAAGTCAATCGACCCACCCAAGATGTCACAACCAACTCAGATAAATACAATGTGCTGACAAGTGTTTCATTATAGATATTTCATATATACCTACTGACCTACCTACCTAGACTTCATCCAAGGATAGAAAAGATGGCATATCCAAGCTCCCCTTAACGATCAGCAGACTCTTCCTTAATTACTCCCTCCCCTTCCCCTCTCCCGCCACCAGGCGCACCAGTACGGCACAACCAGCCCTCGCGCCTATCCCACGTCGCCGACGCGAAACCCAGCGCCGTCTCGGCCGAGGTACGAACTTTCGGCTCCAGGAGCACGAGGCCGGCTCTTGTGTTGTTCTGTTGCGCTGCTACAGCCCCCGTCCCGTTCCCGTTCCCATCTCCTTTTCCTGGTTTGCGGCCCGCCCCTGGTGACTGCGACACCGTCGATTCCGGAGCTGACGACGCTATTCCCTGACACGTCTTGACGGCGCGGCGGCGCGCGGGCTTCGCGCCCGCTGTTGTTGTTGTTGTTGTTGTTGTTATGGGTCGCAGCTTTATGTACTGGTTCTCGTGCGAGGGCGCGAGCGTGAAGTTTTGCGGGTTGGAGGGTTGCTGCTGCTGCTGCTGCTGTGGGAAGAGTTGGGGTTGGGGCTGGTAGGTTGTTCTGGGACGGGCTTGGATGGGGAGTGGGGGTGGGAGTGGAAGGATGCGGGCAGGAAAGGAGGTAGAAGGGGAGGAAGAGGAGGAAGATGAGGAGGTAGAAGAGAAAGAAGGGAGACGGTAAGTCCGGGAGGGTGGATGTTGGATTTGGGTCTGGGTTTGGGTCTGGATTTGAGTTGGACGTTGACGGGCTCGGAGGGGTGGGAAGTTGGGGAAGTCTGGGAAGAGGTGGTTGATAGGTGTAAGGGCGCAGATATTAGGGGGTTGGTTCGTGGTTGGTTGTTGTGACATGGTGATTCAGGGCTACGATTACAGAGGTAGGTTGTCACTAACGGTTTAGCCGAGAAAGAACTACAGATATGGGTTTCTACGTCACTCAAGTTAGTCACGTAGATGGGCGATGATGGTAGGGGGCTAGGATGCTGGATATGGTGAGTTTATATGATTGATCATAGCCATGAACAATGTTATTGGATGGTAATTTTGTGTATTAACATATCAATTGTCTCCGCCATCGTCAAAGAATATGGGCAAGAGTGGATTTGTCATAAAATTTCTGACTGTATCATTTATGAACGATGAGATACTCTGCAAAGAGATACGTCGAAGTTTGTATATCCCCATATTGCGGACAAAGAGCTTCTGTTTCTTGTCTCAGAAGACATTAATGTGATATGTAGACTAAGTTTAGCCTTGTTTACGGAGGTGTATTCAACATCAACTATGATATCTAGTCATATCATGACGATATACGCTAGGGTACATGGGAGCTTTTTATATTATGAGTCCTTCCACATTACCCAAGCAGCCAAGACAACCCAACAAAGGAGTTGATATCTAGGACATTACTGCTACCCTCATCGAAGTAACATATCATATAAATATCTTGCTACCCAGGCAAGCACATTATTACGACAAAGACTTTTGATATTTTAGTATCAAATTGATTTGCTTATGCTTAACTACAGTTTACCATATCTGTCTCCATGGCATCTTAAAATTGTAGCTCTTTCTACAGAGAATAACGACTTGATTTCTTCCAATTATACATATTTATCTATTTACTGTATATCAAGCTCTTCTGTTGAACAGGGAGGTAAAGAGCATCCTCTAGGACCGGAAGAACCCCCCCCCCCCCCTCTTCTCCCCCCTCTTTTTTTTAACCTAAAAAATTAGATCAACTAAGAAATCTATACTCGGTTTTGAGTAACACTTGTGGTAGCACTCCTTAGTCATACTAAAATAGGGATACAATATCATATGGGATAGCGTAAACCATAGAATTCAGTCAATACTAACTCGGCCCCTCGCAGTGGAACGATGTTCTTTCTAAGTATTTAAGGATCTCAAGATTAATTTGATAGCCCGGCAAATAACGCCAAAGATGAAACTTTGAGACGGCATCTTGCTATAAAGCCCTTGGGACTTAGGAAGCCAGGCAAAATTTCCTATGTAGTTAGGGGGATTATGGCCACTCTAAGATTTCGAGCCCTAAATTGAAGCGGTTACTACAGTTATACCTAGGAGCCACAGAGGCTGAACACCGAAATAGACTAGAATTATGTACATATGTATCGGTCGATGGTGGTTCGTTTAAAGTGTGTCGAATCCTTATTAGGTCATCACGAAAAAGGGGAGACGGAGAGTGGAGTTTACGGATAATTCCCGAATTGCGGGTGGGATAGGTAGATTTAGAACCACAGAAATGATCACGATAAGTGCATCTACGGGATGCGCGGTTTCCGTGCTTCGCCACCTCAATTACGCACACGCGATTACGTGCGAGCGATATCAAATTGATCGACTCGCACGAATAATTGGTGTACGTTCGTTCCGCATGTGCCGGCGAAGAGAACGGGGTGGGACGGACTAATGCACGTGGGAAAATGGACATCTGGCGGTATGAAATCAAGAGATCATGTGCTTCGGTTAAAGTGCATAGATCTTACGGATTGCAAGTGATGGGTTAGGTAGGTACATTATCTAGAAAAGGGGAATATATTCGTATGAATCATATTTGGAATACCGGTAAAGGGGTTGGAGACAGATAAAAATGAAGATTCAGAACATTATTCACTTTCCTACAGCGAATACCGAGAAAGCCGAAAACAGTAAAGATATGGACAAGCAATTTGCATTAAGGCATAACTAATTCGTATCTCGGAATGCCGGCAGTGGAACCATATAAGTTCCTGTTACGTGAATAACCGCATGCGTCGCATTTCGAGTCACTTCTGGCGACCTTGAGGGCAAGAATGAACGAGGAAGGCCAATAAACCTAAGTTAAAGGCAGTAGGCCCTCCTTTAGTATGTAGGGCGGTATCAGATGAAGATCACTCCTTTCATACGGGAATTTCCCCCCTTGCCCCATGAGGTAGCGGCGGGTATCGTCTTTCCATATGAAGAAAGATGCTTGAAAGGGTGAACTCCATGGCTCCCCTGGGCTGAACCTATGTCGCGACAGCTGTCTCATAACATAGGACTTTGGAAAGGCAAGCCATTGAAAAGGAAACCAGTGTGGTTAGAGAGTCCCATCGGGGTATGACTACTGCATCGCATCTCTCATACCCATCGTAGAATAAGTATCACTACAGAAGACTTTGCTCGTAGAGTAAACTCATTTCCCTCTTCCCCTGCCTCTTCCTCCCCGACCGCCGCCTCGGCCACCTCCTCGGTACCCTCCTCGTCCGCCCCGATTGTTTTGACCACCCCGATTATTGGAACTACCTCTGCTGGATCCAGAATCGTAGGTCGCGGGGCGAGGAGGTAGTGACCGGGGTGGAGGAGCCAATGGTCTCTCGTTCCTGTCACGAGGAGGAGGCGGGCCAGGCGGGAGGGGAGGCTGCCATGCGCCTCCGTTGCCTTGAGTATTGTACGACGGAGGCGGGGGAGGGGGGCTGAATTCTCTCTCGTTCTGACGTCGGCGGCTCTGGTCATTATTTCGACGGTTATCGCGTCCACGATTGTTGCCTTGTCCAACCGAACCAATGTTACTCGAGATCCTAATTTGTCCTCGAGGTTCTGACCTTTGGACAGGCGCGTGGATGAGATCCTCGTCCGAATCATCAGAGACGAAATGAGTATGAACCCGTTTCGTTGCCGTCCCACGGATGCGAATGTCAGTTTCAAATGAGGGAGCAGGTCCCGCATTAACGAGGGCTAAAGCGACGTTTTCGCTGTCCGGGTCTATGTAGAGATTGCGGTTTGCCTGAGACCAAGATGTGGGCTCCATGACTATGCCCTTGTCAGGCAAATCACATTCGGGTCCGTAATGGCCACTACCGCCGCAGGTGTAGCAGAAGACGGGAATATCCTTGACCTTCTTCTGTTGTCCCGGAACCACCTTATAGGTCCTCCAAATTTCAGTACACTGTTCATCTGAGTGCTCCGCGCCACAAAACGCACACTCATCTTGTTCCCCTGGTGCAAGCGCAAGTTTTTCATTGCAGGTCTCGGCCCTGTGTCCCAATTGGCGACACTTTGAGCACCTCCGTCTTGTCGGACAGGCAAATATGCGGTGCTCCTCGCTTCCGCAGAATTTACATTGTAATAGCGGGCATTGAATAGTCTTATGCCCAATCCCGGAGCAACATAGACAGAAAATGGATGGATCTTCAGCAAGTGGAAAATATCTTCGTTGTAGTCGCAATTCCTCGTCAGGGCTCAGTGGTTTCTTTCGTGCACGCCTATTAGAGGGTGATGGGGTGGTCTCGTTCTGAACACTCGGGGCGTCATCCTGGATATACTCTTCTTTGAGAGGATTGGGATTTGCTGCCTTAAGAGCAGATTCATTAGCCGGGGAGGACTTTTTTCCTGTTGTCTTACCTTCTGATGTCTGGGTTTGCTTCTTCTGGAGAGCATTTTGTGCTTTCGAAATCAGAGCTTTCAGATCAGCCTTTTCTAAGACTTCTTGAGCCACAGGACGAATTTTGTTGATATGGTTAATATGGCCTGTCAAAAGGCTATCCATCCTTTTACGGTTCACATGGTCGTTAAATCCTGCCTTAACGACCTCCGCAGTTATGCGATCAGCCATGTCCTCATTTGCCTCGGCCAGTGCAAGAATCCAAGGATAGAGTCTTACGTTCCAGAACGTTTTGGCATCAGATATGTTTCGCTTCTTGGCTCGAAAAGCTTGACGACGGAGATTCCACGTGACACCCCCAACACTGAACGTAAGATTAGGCTTCGGCTCCGGTTTAACGACGTCCTTGAACCAATCGATTTTAGGAGATTGCGGAGGTTGGTAATCGCGATCTTTAGGATCCTCATCATCTTCATCTTCGCCTTCATCTTCGTCATCTTTATCCTTTGCTTCATGAATATGTAACGAGGATACCGAAGAGAGAGCGGTATGAGCCGTGGATGCATTCCCGGGGAAGAGTTGCGTAGTAGGTTTTCCAAATGAGGTCCTCGCGCCTACACTAACTCCTTGATTCCAGCCCGAATGTTGTACAGGCGTCCCCATGGTGCCAGTTGTGTCAATGAAAAATGGGTTATTTGAGTCGTCGTCGGCCATATTGCTGTCAATTTCACCATCTTCAGAAGGCTGGTAAGTATTATCACCCGGACCTCGGATCTCGGCAGGAGTATTAGAGACTGAGCCTAATTCTTCCAACGCGGACGTTGATACATCTCGAGTGGCGTGTTGAGCAGGACTCGACTCTACTATCTCGCCATCATCCAGATCTGAATCGCCATCATCGAAATGATCTGTTTTCTGTTTCTTCAAAGCAGGTGATGGCTCTGCCTCCTGCATGTCCTCATCGTCAGATTGGGATAATCCCTTCAATTGCTCTCCGTAACCGCGTGTCCGCTTTTGACCAGATAGGCTACTGGGTGTACTGATTCCACCCTGGCCGGCGTCGGGAGCGGATTCCTCGGTGGCGCCACTCATCACAAAAGAGTGACGCGCCCGAGGGTATATTGTTGATGGTTGAATGCCTACCTAGGTAAGTAAGTTCCTAGGTACGTTGAGAAACGAGTTTGTTGATGTTGCTAAGTCCAAAATGTGTCCTCTTTTTTTCTCTTCCGTGAAGCGCAAAATGTAAAGCGCGTCTAGATCGAGCAGTACCTGCCAGGTAGGTAGGCAGGATTTTTTTTTGGGAGCTGCGACCCGAAGCAACGCGGATTTGATGAGTTTGATGGTGTGGGATGTGTTGGCATTCAATATGAAAATGAAATTTCGTTATTGAATGTTGATATTGCGGCTCTTAAGATTTTAGGAGATTACCTAAAGCAAGGTACCTGACGGTACGTACTGTACCTAGTAGTAGGTACCTAGTATTGCCGAGTTGGGTACTTTGTTACATCCGGATGGATGTATTCTGTAGATCTCGGGGAAACTTCCAAGGTCGAAATGGCAAATTTGTGGCGATGCACTTGCACAATTAGAAACAAACCTTGGAACGTAGCACAGACAAAACAATGCAACGGTGCGGTACCCATATTATTCATCTAAACGAGCTTCTAGTACTGAGTTAGCAGAAGCTTGGGCCTTGCTCCAACGACTTGGAAACCTTCGAAAACCTGAGATGCGAGTGCACGACAGTCACGTGGTCTCGTGAGACCCTGGCTGCGTGCCCTAGCTCTGGTACTTGGATACGTTGATACGATACTTTAGTACCTTCAGGAAGAAGCTCAACATAAATGGACAGAAATGAGCAGAGGCCCAATTTTACCCAATTTTAACCCCGAAATCTCCACTGGATAGCTGTAGCCACGCAGTAATTCAGGCAGTCCACGCCAAAAATTGGGGCTTTCATTGGTACTTCCGACCCCTGTCTCCAAATCGGGCCCCTAGTAAACCTGTCCTTGGACTCTGAATGTTCCTTCAATCAGTCAAAAGTCTACTACAACTATTATTTCTCTTTGATCATCATCTTCCATAACCCTTCTTGTCTTGTCTTCTACTTAAATTAACCTATCATTCTTCTAAACTTCGTGACCGACCACTTTATTCGTAATACGCTTCACTTAATTGTATTCATCGTCAGTCAATTACACCAAATTAGTAACCTTCCCGGGCTTTTTTCGAGTTAAGAGTGCAGATATTAGAAAGTCTCCTGTCTGGCCTCATCGCGCATCCGCAACCCGTCAATGTCAACGTCCCCCACGACTCTCCTCTCCTAAACGCAGCATTTCGTAGCCTTCCTTTACTCCTCGACATCTGCTGCCATTCTACGATACCCTGCAGACTATTTCCACTATTCCGGTTCCTTGCCTAGCAACCCACTGCTAGCAGCTCCCCTTAACTTCCGCCACCGCAACGGCATCAAAAAGCCCTCCGCTTCGAATATCCCGTCGTAAGCCGACGAAGAACGTCCCGGTTCGATCCGAGCTGTGCGGATGACGGCCACAACCAACAAAACTATTTCGAGGTCGACTTCCCCGTCCAATACCGCCAAAGTGCCTTCCCCGATCCTCATTCCCCGCACCGTCACCTACGACGCCGGTGCGAACCCCCCGACACGGGGTACCACCTATCTCAGCATGGGTGACTCCAAGTCGACGAGGAGACGGCGGTCTAGTAGCATCCTTCAGATATATCAGGAACCGCAGGAGCCACTAGAGCAACTGAGTGATCAGTCCGCTCTCCCGAACCTCAATGCGAACTGGGTCAATGCTAAAGGTACGTCGAGATATTATACTGGGTATATTTCCTCGCTTTACGGAGCTGAGGTCGCGTCTCCCCTACAGATGGGACGTATAAGCTAATAGGGGAATGTTAATAGGAGCGTGGACCATCCACATTGTTCTGATCGCTGCGCTGAAGATTCTGTGGGATGTAATACCTGGCGTCTCTCAGGAGACTTCTTGGACCTTGACAAACATATCCTACATGTTCGGATCCTACATTATGTTTCACTACGTTCGTGGCGTACCGTTCGACTTCAACAGTGGTGCATACGATAATCTAAATATGTGGGAGCAAATCGATGACGGCGCACAATACACACCGGCCAAGAAATTCCTTCTCAGTGTTCCTATTGTGCTGTTTCTCCTGAGTACGCACTATACTCATTATGATCTCACGTATTTCACCATCAACTTTCTAGCTGTGCTAGCGGTAGTAATACCGAAACTACCCTTCGTACGTTTCTATGGACATGTCTGCTTGTGGAATAGACTAACTAACGGGTCCTTTTACAGAGTCACCGTATGAGAGTAGGTATATTTTCCGGTGTGCCGGAAGAGTAAAATACAACGACACTGGGTACGCTCGCACTGGCGTTCGATAACGGTTCCAGGCTTCACACTGGGAGGCAGAAAATTACGAGAGGGTCATACACAAAACCAGATGGCGGGAGGTGATAGCTGGGCCGAATATTTGGCTGTAGGAAATAAGTCAGTCAGGAGAAAAGTGCCGAGTTCGAAGACCGTTCATGCCGCTCTGTTCCCATATGCCTCGCCTAGCCAAGAGTTGTGAAGACGATCAGCTCCAAAGCATCTTTCTGAGTGTGTCCGTGCTCTTGTCATTGAATGTGAAGCTATGATGCCACAGATGAAATGTCTATAATGCCAAGGGCAGACTTGATGTGAGAGACCCCGTCCCTTTTAGTAGCCATCCGGTTATATTCGAAACTATGTGCGTATACGTAAACCTGATCGGATATTGGATATAATATGTCGTCAAGTCCCGCAAGCTTATAGAAATTGGCATCGCTCTATCCAAATTCTCGAGTTTGTAGGTTTACCACTAAGTTACAGGTTAATGTTACCAGCTCGTAAAGCCCTTCGCACGTCCATCCGTGTAAGTGCCATGAAAAGTCAGATTCTTGCCATAGGAGGACAATGTGACAGCTTATCTGTGCTGTGCTTTGACTCTTCATCCCGAAGAGGTACTGCGTTCATAAGAATATATAAGGTGAGATGACATGAGACGGGAGGTGAAATTAGATGAATCTCCCAAATCAATTTGATTCTCTCTCGTGCCTTTATCACCCACCTCACGCTTTTAAACAGTCCAGTCCTCACTTACCAGCCATACCTACCATAATAATCAAACCCGAAGCACCCAGCCAAAATGAGAACATCAGCTGTTACAACCGTCCTCGTGACCGGCATCGGTCTAGCGGGCGCCCTCGTCCCTTCCGAGAAGGAGGAGGCAAAGGACATCGACATGTCGGGGTGGAACCCTTCTGGCCTGGTCGGTCCGCAGCAACAGGTCTCCCATGATATCCTCCCTAAATACTCTACGAACCCTCCGACTTCTCACCCCATCCCTCGTCTTGAGCCAGTCAATGTGGACCAGCCGTCTAAGTCATCCAAGACTACTGAGTCTACTAAGACGACCGAGACTACTAAATCAACTGAGTCTACTAAGTCGAACAAGCCCACCAAGTCAACTGAGACTACTAAGACTACGAAGACCAATAAGCCCAACAAGCCCACAGAGCCCGTTAAACCAAACAAACCTACCAAATCCACCGAATCTACCAAGTCGACTGAGTATACCAAGACTACCAAATCAACTCAGTCCACCAAATGGACCAAGACCACTAAATCGACCGAGACTACCAAGTCTACCAAGTCCAAGTATACTAAGCCGACGAAATCAACTGAGTCTTCAAAGTCAACCGAATCCACCAAATGGACTCAGCCCACCAAGTCCACGAAGAAGAACGAGCTTGTTAAACCAACCGAATCTACCAAGCCAACTGAGACCACCAAGTCCAGCAAGCCCACTAAATCAACCGAGTCCACTAAGTCGACCGAATCCACCAAGAGCACCAAGTGGACCGAGACCAAACCCACCGAGTCGACCAAAACGACCAAGCACGGCAAGCCCACGGAGGCCCCCCAGCCTACCAAGAACTACGCGAACATCAAGGACCTGGACGACGACAGCGGCGCCGACCCCGACGACGACAACGGCGACAACGGGACGCGCCGTCTCATCCCGGCTAAGCCCACGGCGGCGCCCGCCCAGCCTGGTACCAAGGATTACGTGAGCGTCAAGAACGTGGGCGACGACAGCGGCGCCGACAACGACGACGATAACGGCGACAACGGGATTCGTCGCCATGTCCCGGCTACGGGCGGCGTGATGATGGCCGTGGAGGAGCGGGGTAGAGCCATGGCGTTGGCGGGGCTGGCGGTGGCGTTGGCGGCTGCTGTTGTGGTGCTGACTTAGTGTGAAGAGTTGGGGTGGAGTGAGACTTACTTACTTTTCTTGCGTAATGGATTAGGTACCTGCTTAATGAAATGGAGGAAAACGCGGAGGAGATGTAATGGGGGGGAATTTATTAATGTTTAGTATTGTGTTTGGTGTTTGTGTTTTTTGTTTGGTAGATGTCGCTCAAACGAAATAGAACACTCCTTTAGTTACATCATCTTTGATGAGTTTTTGTCGTGCATCAGCCTTATTGAGATGTTGTGGTGAGAGGATGCCGTGCTTACGAATGACGGTAGCTACATAGTGAGTAGGAGAGTCACACAAATAAGCGCTACAGAAGGATGTAATATTTAAGAGTCACTGGCCGTCTATAGTCTATTTATTTATTTGGGGCGTCGAATTGAGGGTGGAAGTGAAATCCTGCATAATTCCGACGTATGTCTTAAAGGAGAATAAAAGAGGTAAATTCGGCGAGGATTCCACGCTCGGATTTCCGAGACCGAGCGTCGCTTCGGCTTTCTATGCTACCACGTAGTAGGTAGGTAGTCATATTGGCGGTGTGATGGTATGTGACCTGTGATTCAATTGCTGTTCTTCAGCTTCATGGTAGAGAAAGGTGAGATGGTTGGTGCGACATTGAACTGACCAGACATAAGGTTGTCCTAATCACATCCATACCTGCAAGAGCGCTAGTATGAAAGTGCGGAGATATAAGTTTCATCTTATCTGATCCGCGCGCTTCGGATCTATCGGCGAACTCGTCAGGGTTGACGGGGTTTCGGCTCCGGAGTCGGGGTAGCTACGTAAGGCAACATCAGCCTTCCCTCGGGTTACCTAGGACATACCACACTGACTACCTTACCTAGGCAGGCACTAGACGATTTAGGTACATAAGTGGCAGGAAGCTATGGACCCATGGATCCATGGATGGAAGGAGAGGAGAATGACAAAGGAATTATACTATATACCCTGGTGAAGGTGACGCAATCAGTCTCTACGGTTTCAATAATTGTTTTAAAGTTATATCCTCCTTTGGCGAACCGCATTTCTACATTTTTTTCATCTCATGATCCCAGCCTGCGTGTCCCATTCGTTCCAGATAAGACGTGACAGTGACTCGTAATATCTTACGAGGAAGTATATAATCAGCTTGTTGGCTGCCTTCAGCCTTTGGTTTCGTCAATCATTCTTTGTCCAGTAAGTGCCTCCCCGAAACCTTTACATCTCTCTTCAGTTACTCACCATACACAACTCTCAGACATATACACTTATCTACATCTATTACATCAAGAACAGTCAAGATGAAGGAAGGGACAACACTGCTCTACACCACCGAGACGCTGGGCGACCGCGTCTCCAAATACTCTGAGTCTATCTCAGTCCCAGTTCCTCAGAAACTCAGAGACTACCATGCCCGTATTTTCAAGGAGCGTGATGATTCTAACTACATGATCTCGACCTTTGAGTCTCAGGCTTTGATCTTTCTCGCACGTATGATCGGCGCTAAGAGAGGTACGTCCATCCTCGGTTGGGGGCATCATCGAGCCCAGAAGAACTAGGTGTACCTAAGCATAGCCCACTAACATATCAGTAGTTCTCGAAATTGGCGTTTATGTTGGATTTTCGGCTAGTACGTAATATCGAGTCCACCTCCCCCCTTTTTAGCCTGTCTCGGGAGTTGATATCCAATCCCCATTCGCTGGGGGGGTTCTTTTTCCCGAGACATGCCCGACATTCTGATACTGAACACGTGACTGACTTCCATTATTACAGTGATCTGGAGCCATGCTGTCGGGCCTCAAGGCAAGGTCACGGGTCTTGAGTACGATGAAGAGTACTCCGAGTTAGCCCGACAAGCCGCGAAGGAAAACGGCTACGACAACATCGAGATCCACACCGGCGATGCTGCTGAGACGTGAGTAAGCCTTCTTCCCGCGTTTTCCTCCTCCGCCCATCTCCTTCCCTCCCTCTCCCTAATAGCAAGAAGCCCACTAACCGTCTCTTAGCCTACCCAAGCTCGCTTACCCCGACGAGCCGTACGACATCGTCTTCCTCGATGCCAACAAGACAGCGTACCCAGGATATTTGGCCAAGATCCTAGAGATGTCTCAGCCGGGCGCGAAGCAGCGACTCGTGCGACCGGGCGGAATCATCGCGGCGGACAACGCGCTGCGACGTGGCCTCGTCGCCGACTCTAGCTCCGATAACCCGTGGCTGCCCGCCGACTTCGATGGCGTCTGGGAAGGCAGCGCCGTCGCTGCTATTCGCAAATACAACAAAGCGGCGGCAGAGAATAGTCGTTTGGAGACCCTGATGGTCCCGCTTTGGGACGGATTGAACTTGGCTAGACTTGTGGATTAAGTGCCTAAGTAGTTGGACAGTTAGTCCGGACTTATTTTCTTATTTAGGGCAAGGCTACGTTGGGCTGAGATGATGGTGCGAGATTCGATTTATGATATAGGACAATTTTGCGAATTAGGTATCATTTAGGCCCCTCGGCTACGTACGGTGTTACCGTATGCGACTGTTGGAGGACAGGGGCTGGAGACCTTATTCGCATCGCCGCCGCCGCCCGGTAACCAATCAATTTATTTGGTTACCATTCACTTGGACTCCTGTTGGTGATGATACTATGAGAGCCACATATACGGTGTCACGGTGTCACCCACCATCCTGGCGGGAATTGAATTCGCCCACCGTCCCGTGTCTTGGCACGGGTAACCATATCAAGCCCCGCGAACGCCACCACATTGGTCGACCGGATAAGGCGATATGCTATGACTTGGTGATTCATGATGGTAATCGCGGTTGAACTCCAAGCTGTTATTTATCAGGAACTCTGTAAGATAAAACGAGAACCCACCTACTTAGGTAGGTAAACAGCTAACTTATAGTGAACGACCCGTCATCCCGTGCCGCGCCGGCCCCCAAATTACGAAATTACGGAGTAGGATCTTACGTGCAGGCTGCTGCCGCCCCGGACGAAGCACAAGGTATGATTGCCGACTGCGCCGCCTCCACGTTCGGGATTGTTGGTATATATCTGCAGCCTGCGCCTCGGGATCCGAAAATAGATGCCCAGGTAGGCTGATTCGTTTAGATTAATTGGAACAGTAATACAGTAACGAAGATGTGATTAAAACGATGAAGTTTCTGTCAACAATGACCATTTTTCCTGGCCTTCTCTTTTCTTCCTGCTTTCGATCATGGAATATGGCGAGAGCCCGTGCTACCGATTACCGAACAGTGTGGTGATAACCTAGGAAGAGAACAGCGGGAAAAGAGAGAAGAAGATAGTCGAACAAGTCTCAGTGATGCCTGCCTTTCTTATACCTGGTATCCCTGATAAGCTGGGAGGCTCACACAGCACTCCTACTAAAGGCGTCGTGCAAAGCGCAATATCGGAAGTTGGTTCATTTCTCTCAGGAAAGGAGACACCTAAAACAAATAAAGGAAATAAAAGTGATCCCAATAAAGGCGGTGATTCAAGTCGGGACCCTAAGGGTGGGAACCCAAGTCCGCCCAAAACAAATAATGAACATTCTAAGACGACGAGTACAAAGACTCCAAAAGAAACATCCAATCCGAGCCAAGGGGGTGGAGAGGACAATGGATCATCTACAACGGCGACAGAGGCGGCTCCAACTCAGACACCAGCGAATACGGAGAACCCGCAACCGTCTGTTGGAGGACCGAGTGGTGGAGGGGCCGATGCCGAACCGCCGCCTCCTACAGGGCCTCAAAATACCAATGCTAACCCTACAGATACTATTGTTAAACCTACGGCCGGTGCAAACACTGGGAGTAACACTGGCACTGAACCCACTGAACCCGCAAATACCATCACGAGCTCGGAAGTTTCGATACCTCCCAGCGCAGCAGACAGCGACCCGACGATTACCCCGTCCGCACCCGCTCCTGGGTTTACACCTACACCTATAATCGGCTCACTCATATCTTCATCTAGTCCCGTACTCACGGTTGCCGGTACGGATCCCAACCCATCTTCCAACCCAACACCAAGCACGAACCCCGCTGGCATCGCAGGCGCAAACACCAACGCCAGCTCCTCGAGCTCAAAAGCGCACCTCCCCACATACGCTATCCCGCTCATCGTTCTCGCTGCGCTGATGGGTCTCGCGTTCCTGGTCGCGCTCGCTGTATACGGGCTAAGGGAGCGCAGGCGGAAGGCCGAAGCGGGAGGGTCAGGGTCAGATGCCATAGTGGGCGGGGGCGAAGCACCGTCATCATCATCAGCAGCAGCGGCGGCGGGAGGAGGAGGTGAGGGAGGAATGAGACAACCAAGTTATCTCCGCGCGGTGGGCAAGGCGGCGGCCGTGGCGACTGGGGTATCAGGTCTACTGTGGGCGGCGAGGAAACTGAGCGGGAAGAGCGAGGAGGAGAGGAAGTATTTTGAGGAGGTTGTGGCTTATGCTAAGATTGGGGGGGAAAGGGAGGAGAGGGGGGAGAGGGGCAAACATGAGCGTGAGCGGGAGGAGGGTGGGGATAAGGAATTGGAGGTCGAGGTAGCTGGAGGAGGGATAGGGGGAGCGGTACAGGCATATGAAAGGGGACGGGAAAGAGAAAAGAGTAACGACGCGGCGAGCCAGCGGTCGGAAAGCGTGGTTGTTATGAGCGCCGCGCTGGGGTATACACCTGCGCCTGCGCCCGCGCTTGTAAGCGTAACTTCGCCGGTGAGGAGGAGCCCATCTATGGTCTCGTCACTGTCGTCGTCGACGAGGAGTCAGGGGCAGTATGAAAGGTTGGTCCCGTCGCCGGTGACGGACGAGACGCCGTATGTGTGGGCGCCGCCACCGGTTCCGTCGATTAATCAAGCTGGAGCGGAATTGGGAAATAGGGGGGCGGAAACGGGAGAGAGGAGGCAATCTGCCATTCCGGCAGTTTTGAGACCGGGAGGAGGTTGAAGCACGGCGATTGGACAAGGAAAGCTTTTGTGGGAATTAATTGAATAAAGCTCGGATTCGACCACGAATGTAGGGATTTTAGGGATTTTAGGGATTTCACTCTCGATTTCGTTCGATGCTATGGGATATTTTCCCCTTGATGCGATAAGTGAAGGTGGTTCATTGAGCAAGCTATTCCAGTTGCTCAGGCAACAAACCATCAATAACTTAACTTGGGTGAAGAGATAAATAGGATGTGGTGAATGGTTCGCGATTTCCGGGTGCAGGTGCTTCGTGATACCAGGAAATAATGAGCAAAAAAGAGAAACTCTTCCTCTTCAAGGCCCAGTCCGAGGTATTATTGATCGGCTCCTGGCTACTGCGCCCCCGCTATTGGGTATTTCTTTGCCACTCCATTTCAGGCCCCAGAGATTCCTTAGTACTGATAGTACTGTTTCTTTCTTTCTTGTAGTTTTTTTTTTTTTTTTTTTTTTTTTTTTTGAAAGGTAATCTCTGAGAGTCGAACCCTGGACCACCCCATTTCAGGGGGGTCTTTTATGGGGGTAAGACGAGGTGTCTGAGGCACATAACCAACTAGACCATTGCCAGCAAGGCCGTTGATTTAATGCCGCCGATGGAAATTTGTGACATTATTGTGCTATTTAACCTTTACTTCGGAGCGCGTGGACTGCTGCCTGCAGAATTATTGTCAAAACACGGGACGATAACAGCTGTGATTCACTCCACACTGTGACTAACACTTAACTAAGAAGTTTTTGACAAGAATTGTCGTACATAATCGCTTCTTATTCTAGCTATCGGACGAGATCATGATTAACATGCCTACATGCAGTATTATGTACTGCAAGTCACCGATCAAACACGTTCTAGAAAATAGGGGCCAAAACATATTCTATTTATATGCCATGTCTCTGTACAATTCCAATCTACTACTTTATGTTTTACATGTCTACTGCTAGACCGAGGAAAATTAAACCCTGAAGGTTACTCAACAAAAATTATTCTCATCATGGATGACTTTCATGTCTCTAGCAACTCTCCACTGGCTTCGCAGATGTCCCCAGAATATGACGCATCAAAAGCTCCGTATCTTTCATTACCGAAATCAGGTATAGAAAGGTCTCTTGACGAATGTTATTATAAAGTTAGAGCGACTATTGAAGGGATGGCGAACGATATCCTGCGACTTGGAAACCCGAGATCTGGACACATCATCACACGATGGGACCTTCAACAAGTCCAGATCGATGTGACCGGCACTATATTCAAGCCTCACCCGTATGTCAGCCTTTTCGGAGAGGACTCCGAATGTAATACCAATCAATACATATACGCTCCTGTCATCACAATTCCTCTTCCACGTAGTGTTCTGGCTACGGACAGCCGGGTTAAACTACTCAGAGATGCACTGTTATACGATGAGAGCGGCGAGTTTAGGGGTCCCCGTGGGATTCCGTTTCGGCAACATCCAGTATACAGGCAGTTTACTCTAGAATTCATAAACCCATACTCTACTTCGACAGCGCCTAGTAGGAGTCTATGGTGCCCATCAACTGCGGTCTACCTGCCCGACCCAAGAGCAATGTTCAGCGAAGAGTACGCAGCATTTATTCTCCACGACACATGGGATGCGGCAGGTCTTCGGGATTGGAGTTCTCTCTGCAAGAAGGCTCGTAAATCACATGAGAAGCAAGTTCTATCAAAGGCAAGCAAATATGAAGATGAAGGGGGACAAGATGGAGAGACAGTACTTTCGTGATTAATCAAGTTGGAACGCAGCAGCCAAAAAAGCGTTATGTTAGATACAGCATTGTGTATAGAAAAAAAAATTCTATGTAATAATAATGCAGATACCTAGTGATAAGTGTACTATAGAACGAAAGTAGACCTCAGAGGAAAAAAATCTGATTAGGGATCTGAGGCTTCTTGACCTAATAGATCACCTATCAGCAACCGGTAACTGCAGCTTGCCCCTGAATTTACCATCTTACTAATCTTAATATTTATGGAAGGAGTAGCTTGTTGTAGTTGGTAGATCCCACTGCGTGTCCGAGAAAGACCTAGGAACGGGAAGTGGCTACCGATCATGGCTCTATGAAACCATTCCGATAATTGCTTGGCAATTTGAACTTGGATCCATACATACCATACTCGTACATTGTCGAATAGGTATCTAGAAAAGAGGTAAACCAAATAGGTGTACCATCGTCAATCCTACTATTGTTATCAATTCTTTGGATTAAAGCGAAGACAAGTTACCTCAGAATGGAAACCGTGGGGGGCACGGGCGACCTTGAAGCATTTTGGGGCACGCGGGACGTCATCGGATAGGTACAGGGTGTTCCAGAAGGGCTTCCAGACTACGGCTCGGATCCCGTCGAACGTATCAGTTCCGCCAAGCCGTCGCCTTCGATCTGCACACAGGGTAGCGACTCTTTACTCGACGAGCCCGGGAGAGTCGATAAGGGAGACGACATTGCTCAGAATGACTTACTCCAGCAGAGGTTCAGAAATGCCCTAAAAAGGTATCCTGTTCACACGCTCAACAAATTGAAAGTACACCTTAGAACAATCTTCAAGGCGTTCGCATGTTTCGCGGAAGAAGAGCTTCGAATAAGACTAGGATTGACGGAGAAACTGGACATAGAGTTTAAGTTGGTGGGACGGTATCCGCACTCTTTGGACACGCCAGAGGGAGCTAGGATCTCTCCATGCATCTCCTTCGCTGTCCCTAACGAGTGCCGTTGTTAGAAGCGCTCACCCGCCGACAACCAAGAGAAGTGGTGCACGGTTGTTGCGACTTGGATTATCGTACGCGTCGAAGACGTCCTTCGACAGTACGAACGTGGTATAAACTGTACTGGGATCTCATGGACGCATCTTTTGGTGGTAGTATTAATCTTCGAGCCTATAGACGACCAAGGTAAACCGTACATACATTACACTACTCCGAAGATGGTGTTCTTGTTGACAGCCGACAAGGAGAATTGCGTCCTTCACAACACTATGATACCTGGTGAAGCAGAGGCGATTTACACGCAGAGGATAAAGCCGAAAGCATCTGAGGACTTATGAAAGTTGAGTGCTCGTGTTCGCGGTTGGTGGACGAGTAGACAGAATAAAAATAAAACTGAATAAATTGACATTAAATTCAATATCATGACTCAGCCTCAGTGTTCACATAGAAATCCTACTTTTTTTATGGTCCCGACTCTGTGTAGAAACTTCGCAAAGGCTGGCAGGTAGGTATTTATGGAATGTACTGTGCTGATGTGTATGCCCACTTTCTACACATCGGGCGCTAGAACACTTGAGTAACAACGCAAGAAGTAACGTGTAAGAGGGCAAACTTCTTAGGCGGAATTGTGAATAGGAGTGTTATAAAACGCCAGCCCTGAGGTGAACAATGGTGAACAATGAACAATGGATTGTCATTTTACAATAAGCATTTATCCACGTCACTCGACTACGGATTTCGATGGAGGATGGAGGCACAGTAATATGTGAATGGGATGAATAGGGGCAACTGGCCCAAATGATCTCTGAACTGTAAATACCAACTATTCAGTCATATGAGATCTTCGTATCACACATCACATATTTAATGAGCCTCTGTAGAATTTTATGGTATTTGAAAGTCTATAAGTCTTTAGGCTTTCTCTCGGCTTTACCTCTATCTTTACCTTAACTAAAAGGTATCTGTATCTAGAGGTCACCTCATCTCAGTCATACGACAGAAATCAAGGCGTATTATTGTCAAGGAAAACGAAACCGGTATATAGAGAAGGCTAGAAGTGGAACTTTAACCATGAATAATAATGGTTCGTACCCTGGTGGGATGCCTCCCTACCAGCAGCCATATGTGCCGTACCAACAGTCGCATCAGCAGCAAGGCTACCAGCACCCGCAACCGCATCCGGGGCCTCCTAGTCCTAGATCTCCTCAGCCAGGCAGAATTATAAACGCCGATGGGCGACCGCAGCAGCAGGCCTTGCCTACCCGAGTGCATGGTCCATACATGTCGGGCGGACTCTCCACCGAACCATCTCCGGGCCACCAATACCACCCTAGGGGGAACTACCTTGCTCCTCCTCAACCTCAAATCTATCGTCAGAATGTTTCTTCTAGTCTGGCTTCTCAGGCTGGTCATTCTAGCCGTAACTCTGGTTCGTCTTATCTAAATCCTAATGTCAATACCAATCCTAAGCCTAAGCCTCATGCCGTTTCCCCTGTTGCTGCCCCCCTTAATGCTCCTAAACCTCCCGCGCCCCAGCGTGACCCCTATTCACCTAACTATGGTTCGCAAGTTGGTCCTAAACCAAAGTCTCCAGCGAAATCTCATCGGTCTCACGATCGCCCTCGATCTCCCTCTCGTTCTCCCAGTCACCGTTCTATCTCGTCATCGCAACTGAAATCGATACTAAAACAGCCCTCACCCCAACCCTCGCCTCAGCGTCAACCTCAACCTCAACCTCAACCCCAAGCTGAAAGCAAACCAGAGCGAAAACACAAATCCAAATCGAAACACCACCATAGCAGCCGCCACCACAGCACCCACAGCAGCCACCGCCAGCCCATGCCCGTCGACAACCCGCACAACCCCCTAGGCCCCTCCCTCGTAACAGAGCAAGACATCCTAACCCGAGGCCACGCCGAGCTCGCCCCCCTCACCCCCGCCATCCGCTCAGTCGTAGCCTACGAATTCGCTCTGCCGGCAACCGCCCCAATCGAAATATCCTTCTCCCTATCCCCCATCGACCTGGACCCTCCCCCTCCCCGTGGCTACCCAGTATCATGGAATCTAGGCTCCGCAGGGCCTCTACACACACTAACCCACACGCGGATCCTCGCGCCGGTCCTCACAATCAGTCTACCGGCGCAGTACCCGCACCCCACAACCCCCTTAACAACCTTCGCCGCGCCCGCGCCCGACCACGGCGTCATAGCAGCGTGCGAGCGCGCCGTCGCCTCGCTGCGCTACGGCTCCGCGGCGCCGTACCCGACATCGCACCTCTCTTTGCGCAACGCTTACCACGCGCAATCCACTTTGTCTTCTCCTCCGCCCCCACCTCCGCCGGGAACCCTGCCCTTCCGCGTCGGCGGCGAGCTGTTCGGCAGCGCGTGCGTCTTCCGCTGCGGCGCCGCGGACCGGAACACGGTTTTGGGCGCGCTGGATTGGGTGTACTTGCCGTGCGCCGGACGGCCCGGGTTCTACGAGAGGGTTGAGAAGGATGGGCGCGAGGGGAAGAGGGCGGTTAGGCGGTGGGCTAGGGGGTGGGGGGTTGAGGGGGAGTTGGGGGAGTATTTTGGGAGGGATGGGTAGGGATGGGTAGGGAGGTAGGGGAGTTGAACTGCTGGGGATTACCTATAGATTGGCTTGTATGATAGGTAAAGGGGGGGGGGCGTGTATGATATTGATATTGAGAGCTCGGGTCGGATCGCCGCTGCCGATTAGGTACGCGGGCAAGCAGGCCGGGATCTGAAGGGCGCCCTTGCGAGAGTTATGCATATTTGGCTAAGGACGGAGTTTATGGGATTATCTTCGTTATGGCCTTTCTTAGCATATCTGGCGGCATCCAGTCCTTTAACTTGAGAATATTGTAGTATTTGATTTTGATACCCTTTTGAACCTGTCCTCCCGCTCATAGAAGTAAGCAGCCGCCTACGCAATTCTTGTAATAAATAGAACGTACTTACGATTATCTGTTTCGAATTGAAACTCCATGGTCATTCCCCGAGACATAAATACCGGGTTGGACTTATACATTTTCATTCTTAAGTCCATAGATTCAAACGGGAAGTCCGTATAACGTTTTGGCTGTTAGGTAGGTGGCTGTCATCATATTCTAGTACAAACAAAGCTAGAAGCCAGCCGATCGAGAGCCGCAACGAGTACCCCTAGCCGCGGGGCGTCTGTGCGACAAAGGGGAAGCGTTGGCGGCAACACGGAATACACATCCGGTTCTTAATTTTATCTTGCCTTATACGTATGGTACATATGAATCACAAAGTAGCCAGGACAACAATATTTCGACGAAGACGTCTATTAGGATTCGTAAATCGCTTTTTATTCTACAACTCTACAATAGAGGGGTATGGTAAATCTCCATATGATCGGTCGTCGCCTAAATAAATAGGGAGAGACCAAAAGGTAAGACGGGATGGAGAGATTTCGAGGTAAGATGGTGATGATGCCCTCGGGAAAAACATACCACACCTAATATCCCCGCAAAACGGGATTCCTCCTCCATATGTAGATACTTCGGCTAGAATTGGTGGTTGATACAGTCGGTCCGCAGCAAGACTCGGACGACTTGCGAATAGACTACCACCGTTACGCCCCCCTCCATTTTCCCTCCTGTTCCGGAATACCCGTCATGCGCAGATACTTTTGATACACCTTCATGACCGTGTCATTACCAACGACACCTTGCCACCGTTAGGTATACCAATCCTCCCTTTTGAACGTAAAATTCCCATTACACCCTACACCGGCGGTTGCTAGCCAGTACGGCAAATGTTCCATCGAGGCAGTCGAGCCTTCTAGACTCTCTGGTAGAATAGTAGGTAAGCCACCTTGTTGTCTTTGATGTTGTCCTTGGCATGCTTTTCCTTTGCTTGAGTAGCCGTGTTCGATGCTCCGTTGACAACGGAGCTCCATTTCTTGGCTCCGTTAGTAGGAGCGCTGACCTTGTTCCATCCCTCGTCGTCACCAGCTTCGTTGTCGCCAATTCCCTCGAACCTGTTTCCAGAACCACTGACGACACTATCCTTCTTGTCTGGTCGAGTAGTTGCCTTGACACGCTCATCCTCGGCGCCCCCTTCAGCTACATCTTCGCTTCTGACTCGTCGGATCACCGTGTCGTCTAGACGAATCCATTCGCGGCCATCCTGGCGCCTGAGATCCACGGTGTAGTGCCCGCCACTTGCGTTCTTACCGTGATGGTAGACCACAGCGATTAATCTGTACTTAGGGAAGCCGTGGCCTTCTGCGAGGAAGCTGTTCCTCTTCTGTCGCGAAAAGATCTCTTTGGGAAGTTCCAGTTCAAGTGGATATCCAACTTTCTTCCAAATCTTGACAGTTCCGGTACCCTCGGTATCGAACTGGAAACGCTTCAAGTGGAGAATGAGAACCGGTGGTAGGGATTCAATAAAAACCTGTTTGACGGCCACCGCATCCTTTCCCCTTGAAGATCCGAAATCACCATGTAGAGTCTCGGGCGTGGTAAGACCCTTCAGCGCATCAACAATATTGTGGACCTGAGGCGAACCGATATCTAGTTGAAGCGGCTGGAACGGCTCGAGGGTCACGGAGTCTTGTAGACCCGACACTCTTAGTTCGGATCTTAGCTGCCCGCCGAATACCTTGCTAATAGGAGATAACGCAACGGGATGTCCTGAGGATCGCGTAATGGCAGCTCGTTGTCGCCGTCCTACCTCTAACCAATCGTTGGTGTCCGGGGCGCTCGTAGGTGAAGTTGCTGAAGGAGAGCCGGCTGTAGAGTTTCCGCCCGAGTTAGGTAGGTGCCGCATTACTTGAGCGCATTCATCATGCAGCGCCTCTAATAAGAAACCGAGGAATTCTTCGGCATCCTGCTGGTGTCCACGCTATATAACCGTGTCAGATCGATTCAATATGGGACACAAATAAACTTACCCTCATGCTGGCAAATCTAGGAAGCTTCCTTATAGCATCATAGACAAACTCTGGAGTAAAAGGCTCGCCGTACTGTTCGAGCTCCTCGCTCTTGAGCCTCCGGCGAAGCTGTTCAACAGATACCGCGGAATCAATGACCTTGTATTCCCGCATGAACATAATCCTATGAAAAATGTATTAGAATCAAAGCAAATACGAGGAGCCATTAAAACACTTACATGGCATCAATCAGGGGTGTCTCGCTTTTGAAACTATGCGCCGCCTTCTTCCCAACCTGGTCCAGAAAGTCATAAAATGGAATACAGAAAATAAGAACTTGCAAGACCTGTCGCCATCGTTAGTTCACTCTCTTCCATCGGCCAGATAATCACAACTTACGGAATTCATATAACACATGTTTCCGGTATTGATTAAACCCCTGGGTTCTAGGAAGGCAATTTTCCTATCGCCACTAACGTTGTAAGCCCGCAGAGCCTCAGCCAAAGAGCTTGCGTTCGACTTCGCAAAACTACCTACACCTACGCTTCCATTACCCTGAACCGCACCGTCTGGAATGGCGCCAGCCGTCGTAGCGCCGGTACCCGCAGATCCCGTGCCAGTGCCGCCAGTCGAAGAAGGGCTGGGTGTCGGACGGGTGAATAGTCCGGTCCAAAGTTTCGGGGCTGCCTTTACCGGGGCGGGGGCTGGTTCTGGTTTGACTTCGGCTTGGGATGTTTCAACTGAATTCTCTGTCACGGGCGCTTCAGTTGTCGCTTGCGGCTCAGACTGTTTCCGCTCCGATGGCTTGACTTCGATACTAGACGAGGTTGCTTCCTTGGGGCTTGCCTTAGGGAAGGCGGGGAGGACGGGGACTGCTGGTACTGCTGTACGAGAGGCGGGTTTCGTGGCTTTGGTAGGAGTAATAGATGCAGCAGTGGGGGACTGAACTGCATGCACTGACTGAGGGGTAGAAGGTGAGGTTGATTGAGCGACTTCCGACGGCACATCTTGTGTTGATGGAGTTTCCGAATGTGTCGATAAGTCGGTGCTAGTGCCATTCAGGTCGGCAGCAGCAGCGGATTTGAGCGTGGGAGTTTCAGGCAATGAAGCGTCACCTCCCAAGGCCTCTTCATGGGGCACAGCCCCAGACTCTGGCCCCTTCCCTTGGTTTGAGGGCAACTCGACCGATTCGGCGTTAGGATCTTGTATTCGCCGTCTTCTCCTAGATCGTGCAGACTTGGCTGGGAAGGGTATATCAGGCCGCGATAACCATGGTAGCTAGAACAATTGTTAGCTCAAGTAAACCAAGTTTATAATAAGAGTCCAGGACATACAGGAGGTCTAAAAGGTAATTGGGACCGTAGCTCGACATCCGGAGTACTGGAGGCGACTTCCTGATTTTGCGGAGTAAGGGGTGTCAAGGGAGTTGGAAGGACTTGCGACGAGTGCGTAGATGAAGGTGTTTCGGGTACGGGAACAGGTGGCGGCGGCGGCGGCGGCGCTGCCACGTAAGGAGGAGGAGTCGAGAGTGCTGGAGAAGGCTGTTGATGATGTTGTGGAGGCTGTTGTTGTGGAGGCGGTCGAGGGTAAGGCTGATGTTGAGGTTGCATACTAGACGATACGATGGGAGCATATTGCTGATGTATCGCGGGAGGAGATCGTTGAGAGTACGGGTTGTACTGTATGTAAGGGTTGTTTGCTATAACGCCATTCTGATAGTGGTGCGGAGCCTGATAGCTCTGGGGATAGGGGGCGATATAGCTATTGTGGTAGATTGGGCTGGCGTGTTGTTGGTGGTAGTAATACTGATGTTGAAGTTGATGGTGGGTTGGGTACTGAGGCGGCGGCGGTCGTCGTTGGCGACCACCGGTTGGTCCTGTGCCCGGTCCCATGTCAACTTGTCCTCTCACCACACCTCCGCCGACGCCTCCTCCAGGCTGCCCAGCCGGCAGATGATTACCATTCATCTTGCCGGCTTGGGGTTGACGAAGCAGTGGCTATCCACCGCTTCGGCGACTCTTATCGCCAATACGCAAATCGCAATTTTTTGCTAGTACGCAGGTGCGGGACCGAAAGTTTCGAGTCGCGGTTTGCTGATGGTTGCGCGTTAGGATTTCTATTGTGCGTCACGCCTTATTATCAGCTCCGATCCACTTCCGCAACTGAGAGAGGTAACGGAAAAGAGTGGCGCTGCCTCATAGGAGGCGTGGAAGAGAATAAAGGTCAAAGACCAAAGATTGAAAGGGAACGTGATGAATGAAATGCAGGTGTTGAAAGTGGAAGTCGAGCCAGTTAGAACGGCAATATCCGAACGGCTCGCGTTGTTGTGTATTGAAGTTGGTCGGGATGAGATCAATTCGGGAGCTAATAATGTTTTCTGACTTTTTCTAAAGTTTTCGGACCCTCAGAGATTGCCTCGAGCCAATCCGAAACCGCGGCTGATCAGGGTACATAGCTACTCAGCCACCTACACCAGCCACGATTTCTATGATCTGGCAAGGTACGTACCTTGGATATGAATGTATGAATGTGCGAGTGTGTGAATGTGTGAATGTATTGTGCGCCTTGGAGACGTTCGACCTATCGATCGATTTTCTGTAAGAATGAACCTTAGGGATTCATGAATATGGAAAGATTTCTTCTGCGTATGAGAATTGTTGTATATACGTATTTGTCTGATTACCCAGGCATCCATTAAGGTTTCCATACAATTTCGTACTATACTGGAGCTCAGCAGAGTTGCTCATAAACTTTTTCTAATCATAGTACCGGTAGATTGGGACGAGTTAGGTGTGCCAAGGAAGGGTCTGTAACGGCTTCCAAGCTAAGTAGGTAGGCTCGCATTTTTGATAGTCAGTATTCAAGACAACCTCGGAATTATGTGCACCAAAATCTTCACCTAGTAAACATTTTTTAATACTGAACTAGGGGGACTTCGATTGTTCTTTACTCTATTCATAGGTACCAACGCTTCGTACTAAGCTATACATTAATATATGCATGTGCCAAGATAGCCGTGTATGCTGCTAAGATTGGGAGCTCCTCGGTACAAACCATATTTTCCACCCAATGCCAGCAAACAGTAATGCATCATAGGGTTGCCCCTGAGTCTTTCATAGATTCTATCGGCGAATCCGAACCTATTCATCTCTGAACAACCATCTCCCGCCAGGTCGCATAGCCTCCCTATATCTTTCTTCAACAGTTTGGCGTGCCATCTTAGCCGCTTCCTCCTTGTCCCGTAGTTCTTCTTGAGTACTCGGGAAATCTGTTCGCCAATAGCCTACTGGGGATGCCGCGCGGTGGAATCTATGGCGATGTTTGCCGTGTTCGTTAGCAAGCTCTTGTGTTTTAGCATCAAGCCATAGCTCTTCCTTCTCTGGTTTGGCCATCGTTGACAACTTCCATGCGTCGTCACCTAGGTATTTCTCCAACAACGCTTGGAAATCTGAGGGGCTAGTTTGGCCCCGCTGGACGCGCGCTTGTAGTCGAAATGTCTGGCCGCAACAGCCCTCCTGGACACATCCGGCTAGGCTGGCTCGTTCATTTTTGTTTCGAACGACATCGGTGAAAGCAAAATCATAACCTTCGTTAGCATTGGGGTTGATTTTGAAATCGTTAATGCCTAGCTGGGACTTTGGACGTTCTCTCAAGGGCGTTGCATTACCAGCCGCACCGCTCGTTGATCTCCGTTCAGTACGTCGGTTCGTACTTTGCTTCATAGTAGCGTTTGTGGAAGCTCGTCTGCTGTTTGTTGTTTCTGGAGTAATGAGTGGACTAATTGTCTTCTCAACTTTCCTCTCAAAAGGCGTTAACCCACTCTTCCCAAATGGTAATTCACGCCTTTGGGGTGCTTGAGACTCCAAGATCGCAGATGTATTCACCCGGTCTGATAGCACGCTTTTCGTTGGGGTGATAGTTTCATGTGTGGGTGTAGGATTATTGAAAAGGTGTCGAAGTCGGCCGGTCTTTGATATCTTTTTTGTGTTGGTCTTCGGAGTCTCATCTTCATCACCATCTTCTGCCAGACTCAAGATTCCATTGCGGCGTAAAGATGGCAGCTCATTCCGCTTCGTGAAATTGTAGGCTTTTGGTCTTTGTCGAGGCACGATGCTGCTATCTAAGGGTTTCAATGCGGAAGAGGGTTTATTCTGCAGACTTAGTGGGTGGTGAGCTGTACTGATTTTGGTAGCTGTGTTCTTGGGATTCTCATTCAATCGTGTTATTTCATCACGATATCCGTCCAAGCCATCATTTTCGGCATCTGACCAAGGATTGTTCAAGCCAGATACGTCCTCAAGCTCGGGGTTGATTCTACTGCGCTTCCTGGGTGTGTCCACTCTGCCCCCTTCAGCATCGAAGTCGATGCTTTCATGCGGCACAAATTGGCGATGCTCGTTAGTAATCCGTGGATCAGACCCATCTTCTTCAGCCTTCACTCTAACGACAGCTCGAACATCCCCCGTCCAGTCATAGTCATGCTTTCTCTTGCGCAAACAGCGCTCCGATACTACAACCGGGGTATCCGAAGATGGTTCGTGCTTGATTAGCACCTCTTCCAAAGCTGCACCTTGATCATGCGGGAGAGGTGGCAATGAAGCTTCCTCTCCATCTTGTGTGCTGATATGACCATCCGAGTGAAGCGTAACGTCTCTTCCATGATCGAATCGTAGCCCATTCTTAAATTTCGTTAGCTCCGGAGGGGTAGAGATGGTACTTCTAAGAGACTCGTGGCCGGAGCCGTTCTCATTGGTAGATGGCCATAGCAATGGGGACTCCACCGATATGGAATTAGACCTTACTAAATCACGACCATTGAGGGCGTTCGGTTCGGCCAATTTAGAGGTAGTTGTTGGCTGCCTATGTTCAGGTGGAACGGAACCGTCGGAAGAAAAGCTAGCATTGAACGAAATAGAAGCCTCGGCTGTTGCAGCGTCCAATCTAGCCTCCAGCTTCTTGATCGTGCGGCTACGCTTCTGACATAGTTCATTTAACTGACTTGCATGGTCCATCCATCGATTATACGCTTTCGTCATGTCGCGAAGTCGCCGATTTAATTTTGTATGGGCATCTTCAAGCTCTGAATACTTCTCACGCAGTTTTCCGTAGTTTCCTCCAAGCTTCAGGTGTTCTTCTTTGAGCTCAGAAAACTTCAACTCATCAAGTTTATTCTTTCCGAGTTCGATGGATCGTTTTGGATTTGACACTTGGTTTACAGACTTAGGGGCGAGAGGAAGTCGGGAATTCCTAGATCCATCCTTGAGGTTCTGGATTTCTCTCTGTAGAGATCGATTTTCCTCTCTTAATTGATCTACGTCCGAGACCCGGCTCTTTAAATGTTCGAGCTCCGTGGAAAGTCGTGTATTCTCCGCTATACGCGATTTGAGTTCTGTCGTACATGTAAGCAACTAATTGTTTACAAATGTGTATAAATCCGTTAATACGCACCCTCATCAAGGGCATTGTCAATTCGATCACAGGCTCCGGCAAGGGCGTCAAATAGGGCGGGTCTACCCACTTCCTTGAACCAATTCTCCATTTGGGAACAATTGATAGGAGCCCGGCAGGTTGTATACCCTACCTAGGTATCTCAGGTTATATATGTATATGCATTGTTTGGCTGGAGTTCATTGCTGTGAAGCTTTACTTGGGTAAGGAAAGCTTGAAGGGATGAAAAATTATGACGCGAACGACGCGAATTGAAGCAGACGCGTCGGAAGCAACTACCCCACTGTCCAGTATCACTTGGAAGTCATTTGGTCCGTGCCGTTAAGCTCCCCCGCGCCCCACTACAGGACCCTAGCCCCCCAAAAATAGGCAGGTGAACCTTCAAGGTTGCATTTACTAGGTACTCATTTGGATCCTCTTGACCACCCATTCACTTGCTGTAAATTCATAAGTACATACCTGTAATGCTGTAGCTTGCAAATGGGTGAAATAGTTGCATTACCAATTTGGACAAGTAAACCCCGAAATAAGGCTGCATATCTATTCCCCATCCTGCAAGATACACGCACAATACATCCAGTCCACCTTTTGGCTCCATATCGATCGTCAGGGTTCATCACAAAAAAACTTGACTAAGTAGGTACCTATAATAGAGTTTATAAGGTTTACAAGACTCATGAGTCCGGATCGACGTTTACATATATAGTATTCGGAGACGTGAGCTCCGGAATGGTATAATCTCAATTTCATCACTTGGTATGGAGAGGTCTATGAAGGTTACAACATAAATGGATCCAACCGACTTTAACATAAGGCATATATGGTTATGGCAATTTGGAACGGAGAACAGAAGCACAGGTTATCTACCTGAAGCGTCGCTAAGCTACCGTCTAAGATATCTAACTGAGTTACAAATCACATAGAACAGATTATCAATCTCGACCAGGAGTAATCACCTATCTCACCCTACCCAACGGCATCTCTGGATTTTAATAGATTCATGGTGCATCCGGCAGTGGGCAATATGTGTAAATATGTTTAAATATAACTTACTGCAGAAATAAGACATTTATAGGTTTCTGTCGTAGCTACGATACACCTTAGAATATATGACATACCTTCTTTATAACGTTATTTCGTTTGACGGTCATGTGGTCCCGAGTACGAAACAGAGGACACACTTTCTTGGATTGGTGGTTTACTACTTGTATCCATTCTCGTGATTAGAAATCAGGGTGTCCTGATTGAAAACTTGATGACAGAGAGCAAAGCTAAACATTTCCACCAAGCAACACAGAAGAATTGATCATTCATCATTATACACACGAATGGCTCTAATTACGGATATACACCTATAATAGATGAAACCAGTGTCCGTTAAAAGTCGAGATGAAATACCTAGTATTAAAGTATAAATCACGTTGATTAAAATGAGTGGCCATCCCAATTGCTCTACAATTTTCAGGGGAAAAAAGTTTTCATTGATTAATGAGACTGTGTATTTGCTATCACGGTTAGGATTCAACTCCAAAACCACAATTGAATTTACTAGGTAGGTAGGTACATGATCCCATCCAAACATTTTCCTTCTATATCCCTCGCCGACTACCAGAATGTATTTTATGTTCTTTTCCAAATAGCGGTTTTTTTGCCGCAACCACAAACACCCACCCAAGATACTTTGGGACGTTAATATGGAACATCCTTCTGGATCGAGACTAGGGTTCCCAAAGTTTCCATTTCTTAGATAGGTAGAACTGTCAGATAACACAATGCTGCATTCTCGCAATTGCAAATATCATAATTGTATTCCATATGGGTAAATAACGGTACTACTAGGTACAGGCGGTAAGGCGATGCACGTGCTATCTAGACGCTAAAATGGCAGAAAATTCAATGTTGGCAGAATGACTAACCGCTTCGTTCCAGTAATGTAAATTGGCGATTCCCACAAAAATATTTTTGAAGGTCAATTAACAACAATAAACCGCTGTTACGTGCGCAAAGTAAATTCAACGGCGACTAGAAAGATACATATCTAGTAGAGTTTTCTCCGCAGCCGTTGCCCACGATATCTTTCTTTCATTCTCATTCCAACCTACTAGCTTACAATAAACATACATAACAACCCAATTCTTAGTCACCACTCGTCCCAAAAATTAAGGTACGTTAGCTTCATCGTTTACATTCATTTCGACTTTCAATTTTCAACGTTTGTTGCCTTCGCAAGCATTAAGGCAAGTACGATAGGCATTTAAGGTACTTAGTATTTATATGTACCCATACCTGCCAATTTTGACAGTGCTGTTTCCCTTATCGTACCTTCCTTTTACTCATACATACGAGATATCGCACTTTCCTCCAAATCTGTGGTGTCAAGCCTTTGGTTCCTGCCCAAGTACATATCCCTACGGTACTTGCCCGTACCTGCCTTTCCGTCAACTTTGAACCCCACTATTCAAATCGTCAGCCAACTACTAGTGATGGGCAGTACCCAGTAGATAGGTATTTAAATCTACCAAATAATTTACATCAAAATCTTTTTCACCAACACAACCACCTACTTTCATACCATATCGAACTTTTCGCCATTTCAACCCACCACCTTACTGGTTTAGCTGGTACTCCTTCACCAGTAAGAAAAACTCATCTGACGCATCACTGTATCGTTTTGCGAGCTCCGTAATTAACATCCGGCTTTTCCCAAGGTCTTTCAACAACTCAACGTCCACAAGTTCGATATCTGATCAGGGCATCAGACGTCAATATTGTGACACGTTATCTACATTCTTTGTAAATTCGACCGTTCGCATTGGGCAAACCAATACCGCTTACTTGTGGTAAGTTAAACATCCAATGTCAAATTCCATACCATTCGCTATCCATCACGAACCCCTCCACCAAGCATTTTTTCCCCTTGTACTGAACCCCACTACACGGGGCAAATATCGTCGCCCATTCACCCCACTCCTCACCCTACACGCAGCGCCAATAGGTATCCAGCCTGCGCTACCTTGTCTTAACATTCATCCCTTGTCGCCTATTGTTTAGGTGGTTGAACGGTACCTGAAAATTCTTCAAATCTTCCAATGAAATAGCAATCCCGAAGCTTCGAAATCAGTACTGAAATCCACTTGGAGCAAGGTGCATTTATATCAACCCACCGTCGCATAGCATACTGCTCACGTGTCTTCTGAGGCTAACATTATTCTCATAGACTCAAGCAAGATATCTCTAATAATCTAGAGGTTTTACGGTTTAACAACATTATCATGGATTACCAGGGCCCTACTCGCGCCTGCTACACGTGTAAGTAGTCGCGTATTGTATTTCATATTCTGGCTGCAATTATTTTTTACGTGGCTTCGCTGTTATTTCATGTTTGCAATTTTTGCGAGCTTGATTTTATTGTGTGGTGAGAATCCATCAAGCAATCATCAATGTGCTGTCTGATTCGTTACACCTTTACGATTGCATGTTTATGAGCTCCCTCCTTTTGGCAGCACTTAGGCGCAAGCCTTGATGTGCTTCACTTGGCCAGTATAATAATGCGCTTTCTGTCTCAATATCCGTCCCCTAATTGTTTTGCTTCTTCTGAACGGAAAACGATCTAATACCTTCATATAGGCGGCCAGACTGGACATCAGGTATGTGCCGGAGAAAGGACTTTGATTTTTAGGCAACATGTTTTGCGACAATACTAATCTTCAAACTTCCAGCTCCGCGACTGTCCTAACCGTGGTCCACCCAAGTGGTAAGTCATCTTTTGCTTTCTAACCAATGTATTATTTATTAACGTCGTATGTAGCTACAGCTGTGGCGCCGAAGGACACATCAGTAAGTCTCTCGGTACTATAGCTTGGACTAAGAAGTCTCTAACCGATGATGTATTTAGGCCGCGAGTGTCCTGACGGACCCAAGGATACCAAATCCTGCTATCGATGTGGTCAGACCGGTCACATTAGCCGCGACTGTCCTCAGAGCAGTGTTCCTCTTGGCGGCGGCCAGGGCGGTGGTTCCCAGGAATGCTACAAGGTACGTTGACGCGGTCTTTCTATTACTTAGTCACCTAACTAATCTTGTTTGAATTTAGTGTGGCAAGATCGGTCACATTGCACGCAACTGCCCTGATGCCTACGGCGCTAACAGCTACGGAGGCTTTGGCAACTCTGGCTACGGCGGTGGTCAAGGCGGCCAGGGTGGTGGCAAGACGTGTTATTCATGCGGCGGGTACGGCCACATGTCTCGTAAGTCAAATTGACAACCGAATTGCGATCTTTTCTGACCCGAATCTAGGCGAGTGTGTCAATGGTAGCAAGTGCTACAACTGTGGTGAGAATGGCCACTTCTCTCGTGATTGCCCCAAGGCATCTTCTTCCGGAGGCGAAAAGATCTGCTACAAGTGCCAGCAGCCTGGACATGTCCAGTCCCAGTGCCCCAACTAAGCAGATCTACGACTCGGCACCTCGACTCCTTTCTAATGCGACAATTCGATATCTTATTTCACAGCATCGATTACCTCTAAACAATTTATGAAGGTGGATGGCGACCGAGGCCTTTGGAAAAGGTTGCCAGAGCAGTGGATGATTGGGATGGTGGACCATCTTCTCAAAATATTCGGCAAAACACCCTTTGCATATTCTCTTCTTTATGGTTGACCCTACGCGTGGGTAGGTCACTATGGCAGGTCGCGATTTGGTAAAAGTCGAGTCATCTCACTTGGACGGCATGATACGACTGAAAAAAAGGGGAGGGTTAGAATCTCACCTGGATTCGGAAAAGTCATCACGGAAAATGGAGTCATGGATTTGCTTTGCTGGGATATTGTGCTGATACTTTAAGGGCATTGATCACATCGCGTATGGTTTGCAAGGGACGAGTTGCGCCAGTACGGTCACGATTGAATTTCCTTCTATGCAATTGTTGTTCCTTCAGATAGGAACCGAATACGGATGAATTGCTTCCTCTTCATTTATCTGATTCAATCTCTATGACTGTGATGACATTGTCCCCAACTTGAGTAAGCTGAACTAATTATTGTAGATGAACTATACGTGTGTTGTAGTACACGGAAGTACTCGAGGAAATTTTAACGTACGTAGGTAATTTCGCCTCCAATATGCAGGTACAGTCTTCAGCTGAAATACCCCGACGACTCATCACGCGCTCCTAGCAATGAAAGAAATACATAGAAAGTCTTCTAAGACAACGAGTGTCATCATTTATTTATTTTTTTTGTATCAGGAGTAGGAAACCCTACTTATATTTACTAGTATCAATCATGCTTCAATGTGCTTGCTGCTGTGCGGCTTCTTGGTATCTCTATCTATATGTATCTATTCGCGGTGATTATCCACGCCATTCTTTCCGTTCCTTTCCTCTCCTTTCCTTTCCTATCCAGTCCAGTCCAGACTAACCCCAAAACTCCATTTTCCAAAAAGAGAGGGGATCGAAGAAAGTTGCAAAATTAAAAGGAAAAAAAAAAACCCCCCCGAGGTAAAGGGGTTGGCGTTAGGATGTAATGCCGTTGGGTTCCGTACATAGGTAGTCAGCTACCTCCTATTCTGCCCAGGTAACTTGGTAAACAGTGCTAGGTTGGATCGATTAGGGCACCCGAGAAACCCGATATCACGCGCTTCGATCGCGATCTACGTCGTGCCAAAGATTTTAGGTTCGGCACGCTCGTTGGCACGACAGGCTTGTGCGTCCGAGCAGACGTCGAATACCTAGGTAGTTATTGCGGGTCGTTGGGGCAGGCGGCTAGCCATGCTGAACCTTCCCGTGCCGTGCGGGAGTCCGGGGCTGGGTCACGACATAGTATTACACATCCCCATCTATGTAGTCCACCCTACTAATCTAACGTTGAACAGCGCGTTACGTCCGACGGTTTACCTGGGTACGCGCATAACAGGTATGCGATGGCACATACCTAGATAGATTTAGGCGTGCGACGTAGCGCAGCCCGCGGGACGTGGCTCTCAAATACGAACTGCGGCTTGGGCGTCTGCCTTGCGCTTGGACTTCAGCATCTGCGAGATCATGAAGTGGCTGACGTCCTCGTCCTGCCAATAGGCCATGTGTGAGGCGATAGTGTTGATGGGGTTGAAGTCGAGCGCACTCCTGGGTTGGGTACAGTGTTAGTCATCATTCTTCGCCGTTTCAGGTTCACTCAACCTTGGCGAAGGAAGAATGCCAGGGGAATGTTGACTTACTCCTGGATACTATAATCCACCCTGCCATTTCTATTCAGCGCCATCACCTTCGCCTCCTCCCTTCTCAGCTTCTGCGCTTTCAGTTCCTCCGCGGCCCATGCATCGCCAAGTTCCTTACCCTCCTCGGCACGACTGGCACTGTTCTTATGGTCCTCGATGCGCTTCTTCTGGAAGCGCGAGTATAGCGTCTCTAGATCGTTGTCGATTAGGGTCTCGGAGTTGCCGTCCGAGCCAGTTGACGAGTTTTGGCGTGCCAACGCCCTCTTCCTCGCGTCCGTTTTCTCCGACTGCGCGTTGATGTCGATCACGCCGCCTCCCACTATGTTCGTGCCGGCGCCCGGGGGCAGTGGTTGCGAAACGTTGTTGTTAGCGTTGAAGTTCGCGACGTCCTGGTTAGTGAGTCCGAGGCTGCGGTTGAGGATGTTGCTGGCGATGCCAGCGCTGAAGCTGGACCACAGCCCGCTGACGCTTTGGCCCACTTTGACGCCGAGGCCTGAGAGCCCTTGCGGTGCTACGGCACCGAAGATGCCCTTCTTGGTATAGGGCAGGGTTTGGGGTTTGAGAGATGACATTGCTGGTGAGATAAGAGGCTCCAGGCGATACGAGATCGGATCGGATGGGTGGAATATATTGAACAGCTGCCCTACCTTGGGCGACGACACCGAAAATGGTAGGCCGGTGATGGCTGAAAGACGTTGGTCGGTATTGACGGTTGAGAGAAAGGGATCGTCCACGTATTCCGTGTTCAGGGGACTCTCGGACGGGATCGCGTTGGGATTGCTTCGAGCTGCAATGGTACGTCCTTTGAGCATTTGAAAGAGCCCGATAGGCGAACCCAAACAATAGAAATTATCAACGTCGAAGTCGAAGGCAAGATCTCGAGGATCTCGAGGAGGTTCAGCCCGCTCTTGGGAAGTGAAGAAACGTAATGGACTACGCAATGCTGTCTCTGTGCGCTTTGGCCTTGTCTTCTGCCTACATAAGATGTCAAACATGATTGCAGAGCCTAACGAATGTGCAATGATGTGAACTTTGCCCTTGAACTCGGGATTGCGCTCCATGAATAGCTTGTAAATTCTATTGGACTCTTTTAGGACGATTTCTGCAATTTGCTCTCGGTAGGCGCTTTGATAAAGTAGGACGTCTAAGGCAAGGTCTGATATGAGAGAGCGAGCAAATGCCACGCCTTCGATAGTGATATCATCTAGGGAAGGGTCTGGACGGTTGTTAGCTGGTGACTTATAGCATCAACGGATCCGGAAGGCGGTCCTTACACTCATCTTCATCATCTCCGACGTCACCCAAATCGGTCTCGCCTTTTTTATCTCTTCGTTTGGGGAAATCTAGTAGGTGTCTCCAACAGACTGGCAGAACTTGAATTTTGCAATTGCCTGGGTCATTTTCACCTTCATCATTAAGAGTCTTCAAATCAGCCGAGTGCGTGTAGACTGCTTTGATGGTCTTCCGTAATAAGTTAACATCATGTACGAAGTTGACGCTCTCCATTCTATAAGCGTTGGTTAGCAATTAATGAACTTTACGTGAGTAGCGTCGCAATACTTACCGAAGTCCTAACTGCTGGCCAATGCCATGGGTAACTAGGACAAGGTGCTCAATTTCACGCCCTTGCGTCTCTCCATCCTGGTCATTATAGTCATCTTGGATTTCTTGCTCCTCACGTTTTCTGATTTGCTCCTCTTGCTTCTCTGGGTCTTCCGAAGTCTCGACAAAGGACGCAAATTGTCGTTTTAAACGGTTTCCCCGGCGTTCGGCTTCTGTTGCATCCTTGCCGTCTTCTTCGTCTCGGTCAGCTGTATTGTCTGATCGCGTGCTAGGAGGCGCAGACCTCCTTTTAAGGGCCTTCTCCTGTTTGTCTTCTTCTTTCTCGGGAGGTAAAGTAGCCGTGGTGGGCGTGGGGGGTCTCTTCCCATCTTTCCCATCCTTGCCATCCTTCCCATCCTTCGATTTGCCAGGTTCTGAGTAGCCGCGTACGAGCTTTACGCCGTTCATATATCCGCCACCAGCAAATCTTTGGTACACCGTTGACGTCACCCAGGAAAAGACACTCTCTGAAGATAGCCAGGCCGTATTCGAATCTTGGTAAGTAGCTATACTGTTCATATAGGTGCCGAAGAGACGATAGGTCTGTGGTTGATGGGGCGTCGCTGGTTGGGCTGATTGGGGTTTGAGCGAGCTGTCGGTTTGCGACTTGGCGGCCGCTTTGAGGTTTTCCGAAGATGCTTTCGGTGTTATGTCATGCATCCCAGAATTGCTGCGGATTCTGGAGGGGTATGTCCAAGGTTTGATTTTCAAATATCCCTCCTCCAGCTGAGCCGCAAGGTTCTCTTCACAAGGCCGCAACGTGGATCCTTCTTGATAGAACCAACTACCACGACGGATCTCATATATCGGACCTAGCCAGTAGACTGGCGCCAATTCACGCTCTTCTATGTTGACATCAAATAAGAAATCTTCATTGACCGGGACTCGCAGACCGCTTCGTGGATTGTCATCGTCATTTTCAGTACTTGTATTTGTCTTATCCTCCTCCGACAATGCCCTTCTACGTCGCGATCTAGAGCGTATTGACCCGTTCCTTGAAGTCCTGTCCCGTTCATCTTCGAGTTCCTCTAAAAGCTTCTGGTATGTATTCTCGATCGACCTCGAATCATTCTTGGAAAAGGCAACGAATTTCTTAGGTGGAGTTGGTTTGGCTGTTTCGTCCTCCTTTTTCGATTTCAAGAAGTTAGGCTTGCGTTTAGGAACCTAGGATTATTTAGTCAGAAGGCCGTACTTGTACTGGATAAGGCTGTCAAAATTTACTCACGTCAACCGCATGAAACCACATGACATTCAGCGGTGGACATTCCGGGGGATACTTCTTGAAACTCTGGCCATAGAAGGTATTCGTGCTATGGTCGTCGGCCTTCTTAGCAGCTGTTGTGGGGACCGCAGGAGCTGTCGGCTTGGGTTTGGAGGCGGTGTCTTTCGGAGTGGGCGTACTACTACGGCTCATGTTCCACGGATTAATGGAATCGACCGCGGATGCCAAATACGACTTCTCTACCTTCTTCGTTTCTTTCTTCTCGTTGGTTGCGGCGGAATCGCCGTTCCCTGGAGACATTTTATTCAACCGGCCAAGGGCCCATCCGAGAAAGCCTCTCTTGGAAACGTCCGAGAATTGTTTTGTGACAACTAGTCGAGATGATGCGCAGGCACCTCTGCAGCTTCGCGAGACACAAATCAGCGAATTCGCCAACTTGGAAGGTTATAAAGAGGTGTAGGCAGGTAGCTAGGACCTCGGGACTCGAGCTTAAGGGAGGATAGTAATGCCAGATTTCCTACTGTATTATTGTGATCGATCGTCTGCGCCACTTGGCTATCATCGGATAGACGAATGCAAGCTTGATCGAGGAGATGACAACTCAGCAAGAAAATGGATAACTGGAAATTAGTATAAATGTGAATGAATATAGGTAGATATGAACATAGATACTAAGTGCAAAATACACAAAGCTTGCTATCAAAACTTTGTTTATAATATTAAAGGAGAGTAAAAGTGCATGATGTTTGCATTGTTGAGTACTATTACATGCAGGAACTTACACGGAAGCAATGGAAGATGGTAGGCAATTTGAGGCTGTAGGCTATCACATGGTAACATTAAAGCTGTCCACTGGACCTTCGACGGCGGACGATAATACCGAATCTGCTAACCCGCCAATTCATTTTATGTATTACGATATATATTGTATAAATGTATAGTAAGCTTTAATTATTAATATTGTATTTTATTATTTATAAGGGCTATAACATTAAAAGGCATTATAAATTATAAAAAATTATAATGTTTTTTAATTTATATTATTTATAATATATTAAATTTAAAATTATTTTATTTAAATTTAAATGTTTTATATTTAAATTATTTTAAAATAACTTTTAAAATTAATTAATAATTATTTTAATATTATTATTATAAGATTACGTTTTAATAAAAAGTTTTAAATATAAAAATTAATTATTTTATTTATTTAATAAATTATTTATATTTTATAAATTAAAATTATAAAAAAAATATTAATATATATTAAATGTTATTATTTATAAAATTATAATTAATTTTTAACGTTTAAAATCTTTAATTTTATTTATTATAATAAATAATTAAGTTTTTAAATTAATAATTATTTTAAAAATAACATTTAAAATATATTATTATTATTAAATATTTCTTATATTATTTTTAAATATTAATTAAAATAAAAATAAAATAAAAACAATCTTAAATATGTTAATTATTTAAATATATTTATTTAAATTTATTATTATTAAAATAATTATTTTATTATTAAATAAATTAATATATACCGGGTTAATATAAACATTTATTTCCATTATTATTATAATAATATTTAATATAAATATTATTAAAATAATTAAATAAAACGATATAATATTAAAAAAAGTTTTAATTAATTTTATAATTTATATAAACGCGATTTAAAAATAAAATAATATTAATTATAATAATGTAAATAATTAAATTTATTAAAAAATATAAATATAATTAAAAAATATTTATTAATTTAAATTTATTTTTATAATTATTAACCGGTAATTAATATTATAATAATTTTAATTTTTAATAACGACGTTTTTAATTATAAATTTAATTATTAAATAAAAAAATTCATTTAATTTAAAATTATATTTATAATTAATTAAGTTTATTAAATTAATAAAAATTAACGGGATAAATATATATATTTAAATTTTAAATTATTAATATAATAATTTTATTAATAAATATTTTTTTAATTTTCGTAAAAACTTAAATAATATAATTAATTAAGTTAACATTATTTATTATTTTCGGTTAATTATTATTATTATTAATAAATATATTATAAATAAATAACTTAAATAAAACGGGGAAAATATTTATATTTTATTAAATTTTAATTAAAGGTTTTTATTTAAAATTAATTAAAACTTAATTTATTATTAATAAAAATTTTTAACTTTTTTCTTAAGAAATTAATAAGTTTATTATTTTATTTAATAATATTAACTTTTCGCTTTTAAAAATAAATAATTAATATTAAGTTAATTTTTTTTTAATTTATTATTTTTAAATGCGATTTAATAATAAATATAATAAAAATTTTAAATATTATTAATTACTTATGTTAAAAAAATATAAAAAATATATATAATATAACGAATTTAAGATATTTTTAATAACGGGGATAAAACATTTAATATTAATAAATAAATAAAAAAAAAAAAAGAGTAAATTATATTTATTTAAATATTTATTTATAAATATATTTAAATATATAACTTATATATTTTAAAGTTTTTCTTTAATTTAATTAAACTTTAAAATAAAATAATTTAAAAAATTTATTAAAAAAAATAACGTTATAAAAAAGATTAATTTAATTTAATAACGGATATAAATAAATATAAATAAATAAACGCAATGGTAAGTCCCGTAATAAATCCGTTAATAACATATAAAAGTTTTATTTATATAATGTAAAAATAAAGTTAATAAAATTTTCGAATTACGTTATATTTTATAACAATATTAATTATATATAAATTATTTTTAAATTAAATTATATTTAAAGTTTAAATGTTAATATAAAATTTAAAATAAAAACGTTATTTATTTATTATATATAAAATTTAATTAAAGAAATTAATTTTATAAGTTAAATAATTAAAAATTTAAAAATAATTATAAATATCATTTAATATAATGATTTCGTTATAACTTTATTAAGATTTTAATTATTTATTATATATTTAATTAAAATAATATTCGTTTATTAAAAAAAATAAAAATATATATATATGGATTAAGTGTATATATGAATTTATATTAAAAAGTGATAATTTTAATTAAGAAAAAAAAGTAAAAAAAAACGGGGTATATATTTTATTTTAATATTAAATAAGCCCTTTAATAATTATTTATTATTATTTAAATAATATTAACATTAACTTTTTTAATTTTTTTAAAACTTTTATTATAAGTTTCCGTATTTTTTTTATAATTAAATTTTTTTAAAACTTAAACTTTTTAAAGCGGAATAATATATTATTTTTATAAAGTTTAATTCCCCGTTTATAAATTTTTTTAATGCGATTTAATATTAAATTATTATTATTTTAAACGGTTTAAATATTTATAATATTTTAAATATATAATTTATATATTATAAAATATAAAGAAAATATAAAAAGTAATAATTTCTTATTAATAATATTAATATATATTATAAATTTTATTTTCGGGATATTTGTTTAATTTATTAAAAATGGCATTTTTTTTATTTAATTTAATATAAAAATAATAACATTTTAATTGTTTTTTTCGTTTATTTTTTTTAGTAATATTAAATAATATTTAAATTTATAATTAACCTTTTTTTAAATTTTAATATTAAAACAAGTTATTATATATTATTTAATAATAATATTTTTAAATGTTTTATACCCTGTTTTTTTATTTTATTTATTAATTATTATAAAATTACATTTTTTTAAAAATATATTTTTATTATTTAAACACGTTTTTAATATTATAATTAAGTTTTTTTTTAATATTTTTAATAAAATATATTTTATAATATAATTTTATTAAATTATTTTATAAAAAATTACCGTTATTTTTAATTTAATATAAATATATAATAAAAATAATTTAAATATTATAAAAAAAAAGTTAATTATTATTTATTTATTTTTTTTTAAATAATAATATTTAAAAAGTTTAAAATAATAAGGATAAAATTTTTTTACTTTAAATTTTATTTAATATAAATTATATTTTTAAAGCGGAATAAGAATTTATTTATTAATTTAACTTTATATTTTTAAATAAAAACTATTTTTATATTTATTAATATTTAATAAAAATATATTAAAAGATTTTTATTTTAAAATTAACGGTTAAAAAAGCTTTATATTAAGAATGAAATTTAAAATAATGTTAATAAATTAATATAAGTGGTAATTATAACCTGGTTAAACTTAAAAAAATAATTAATAATTATGATTTTTATATTATAAAAATAAATAAGCTTGGTATTTAAGGAATTAAAAAATTATTTAATTAATGTTTATTTTAAAAATAAAATTAATTATTATTTTTTTAATAACCCGTGAATATATTTAAATGTTTTTTAAAAGCGGGAATACTTTTTAAAAAAGTAAAATAACTTTAAATATTATTAAATTTACACCGTTAATTTCCTTTTTTTATATAATATATAAACTTAAAAAAGTTTTAATATTAATAAGTTTTTTAATAAAGAATTTAATGGTATATTAACATTAATTTTTTATAATGGTTTTTATTAATTTATATTAAAAATTAATTTATTATAATGTAATATAAAAAAATTATAAATTAAAACACGTAAAACAAGTTAATTAATAAATAAAACCCATGTTATTAAATTAAGGAATAATTTATAATAATAATATTAATTAAATAAATAATAAAATTTAACGTAAGTTCGTTATTATATTTAAACGTGTAAAAGGTAATATTTAAAATGTTTATAATGTGGTAATATTAATTTAATAATTATAAATTAAAAGTTATTATTTTAAATAATAAGAAGTAAATTAATTATATTTTTAAATTTAATGTTATGTTAAATAAAATTATAATTTAATAACGCGTTTATAAATATTAAAACGTGTAATTAAATAAAGGAACGGATAACCGCCGCCATTTTTTATTTAATAAAATAAGCGATAAATTTTAAAAAAAAAAAAAAAAAAAAAAAAAAAAAACAAGGTTTTTTAATTTAATAAATTTAAGTTTTTATTTAAACTTTTTTAAATATATATGTTATTAAAAGATTTAATATATTTCTTATAATATTTAAAAGGTTTTTTTATATATTATAACGAAATAAACATTTAAAATTAAATTTATAAATTATTTATATATAAGTCCCTTTTATAATTATAAACTTAAAAAATTTTTAATTATTATTATTTATTATTAAAATTACGAAGGTTAATTTATAATTAATATAAAAAAAGTTATGAATTATAAACTTAAATTAAATAAATTATTTATAATTATTAAATTATATAATAATAAAATTAATAACTTTAATAAATAAAAAAAAATATTATAAATGAAAAAAAATAAATAACGAGTAATTATTAAATACACTTATAAATAAATTTATTATTTAAAATATAATTAAATAAAAAAAACTTAAATTACTTTAAATGCGCGATATAAACTTAAAAAAGTAAAATGTTTAAATTTATTATAAAAAACTTTAAATATATTATTAAATTTAAATTTAATATTAATACGAATATTATTTATTTTTATTTTAATTATTAAAAAACGATAAAAACAAATTTAATATAAATAATTTTTAATTTAAATTTAAATTTATAAAATTATATTTTTATTTTTAACCCGGCCTTTATCGAAACTACTTAAATAACTTTAATTTTAAAGGTGTTTAATTAAGAAATTATAAAGTTCATTATTTTTACCACTTATATTAACCTTAATAAAACATTTTTTATAACTTAAAATTTACTATTATTTTATATTAACTTTTATTTTATTATTCGATAAAAATAATTTAAATATTATTTATTAATAAATTAATTATTAAAAATTAATTATACATGGTAAGGTTTATTATTTTTATTAAACATTTAAAAATTTAATTTTTAATTTTCTTACTTTTTTATTTAATATTTTTATTTTATAATTAAACGTTTTATAAAATAAGTTTTTTAAAAAAGGATTAATTATTAAAAATAATTTTATGCCGGGTAATAATATTAATAATAAAATAATAAAATAATAAAATTTAAAATTATATAATATTCTTTTTTTTTTTTATATAATTAAAGTTTAAAATATTTAAAAATAAGCGGTTAATTAAAGGAATTTAATTATATTTATTCGGAAAAATCTTCGTTTAAAATAAAATATTATTATTTAAATAAAATAATTTATAACGAACTATAATAAGCATATATATAAAAATTATAATATAATTTATTATTATACTTTTATGCGTAAAAAGGGTTAAACGAATTTAAATTTAAATTTTAAAGAATTGCTTATTTTATAAATAACATTTTATGGATAATTTAAATATAATTTTTTATTATTTAAAGTATATTTTTATTATTTTTATTAAAAATATAAAAGGGCATTTGGTTTTATTTTTATTAGTAATATTTTTCTTTTAAAATATAAAAAAATTTTTAAACTTATAGGTTTGGATTTTTTAAATTAATATAAAACATAAAAAACATATTTAAATATTAATATAAAAAAAGAAAACATATAAATTAAGTAAGTTATAAATATTAAAGTTAATAATAAAAATTAAATAATTTAATAATTTATAAAATTAAATAAGTATATTATATAATTAATTATTATTATTAAATTATATATAATTAATATAAATATTATTATAATATATTATATTATTTTTTTATTATTTTTTATATAAATTTAATTAATATATATTTTATTATATAAATTTATATATAAATATAAATATTCTTTTAACTTTATATAATAATTTTTTTTTTAATATTTAAGTAATTTTAAGTTATATGGTATAATTTAAATAATAACGTTTTTTATTTAACCGAAAAATATATTACGTTTAACTTTATTATTTTTTTAATTTAAAATAATTAACATAAAAAATATTATTAAATTCTTTTATAATATAATTTAAAAATCTTTTAAATTTTTTTATATTATTTTTAATATTAATTTATATCGTGGATATTAATAACGCGGTATGAATTATTATTTTAATGATTTAAATATATTATTTTATTTATCCTAAAAGCTTTTTTTTATTATTAACTTTCTTAATAATAAATAATGGCAACGTTAAATATAATTTAATGTATTTTATTTATTACATTTTAATTAATAATTCTTAACTTTATAACGAGTAAAATAACCTTTAATATTTTTATTTAATTAAGTTTGTTTTTAAAATTACGGTATATATTACTCGTTTTATTAATAACATTTTATAAAAAAAGGAATATTATTTATTTATTTTTAAATTTCTTAAGGGTAAGTGTTATTCCGTTTATGTTTAATTATAATAATTAATTATTATTATTAATTATATTTATTATAAATAAATATTTTATTATATTTAATTTTAATTATTAAGTTTTTTTTTATAATAACTTATTTTTAATATAACGCGAGTTTAATATTTATAACATTTTATTATATAAGTTATTAATAATGTTAAAAATTCCTTAAAATATTATTATTTTTTATAATAAATATTATCGGATTATATAATTATTTATTACGACGGAACATGTGTATATTATTTTTATTATTATTAATTAATGGTTTTTTATAAATAAAATATTCCGGTATTTATTAAATATAACGAATAAAATTAAAAGGCCGGTAAATAATTTAAATAATAATGTTTTAATTTATAAAAATATTTATTATATATTAAATAAAATAAAAATAATTATAATTTTAAAATATATTAATAAAAAGTATAAAATAATATTACATTTATTATATTTTTATATTTATTATTTTTTTAAATAAGATATATTATATTAAAATTAAAAATATTAAAATTTATATAATATATTTTAAAAGTTTTTATTTACCCGTTTCGTTTAGTTTATTTTTTAGGAGTATATTTTACGGTTTTTTTTAAGTAAGCGCGATAGTTTTTAATTTTACATGTAAAAATTTACGGCGCTTAAATTTTCTTTTAACGTTATATTTAAAATTATTTAATCGTTATTTAAAATTAACGAGTTAATGCTACCTTTTTTTAAACGTTTAAATAAACGTGCTTACGGCGGGCCTTATAATAAAAATTACCGTTAAGTTTATTTAATTAAAAAAAAGGAAATAATATATTTAATTAATAAAAAAAAAAATTTAAATGAACATTATAATAAGAATAATATTAATAGCGATGTTAATAAAGAATTTTTCCGTTATTAAAAGCTTGTATAAATATATAACTTAAATAAATTTATACTTTTAATATTATTTTTTTTAAACTTTAATTTTAATAATAATAACGTAAATAATAAACATTTAAATAATAATTTTATAATAAAGTTTTTTAAGATTTATTATATTATTTTTAAAAAGTTATAATTTTTAAATATTTAATATTAATGTTAATTTTAATTTATATAAATTATATATTTAATTATAAAGTTTTTAATTTAAATAATTATTTAAAATAAAAAAAATATAAATATAAATATTAATATTAAAGAAAATTAATGAGTTATTAAATTAATTAATAAACATGTTATTATTTAATTTTATTATTAATAAATAAATTAAATAATTATTATAATAATTAAATTAATATATATAAACTAGTAAACTTATGAAAGATTATTCGTATTAAAGTTTTTTAAATATTTAATATTAAGTTTTTTAAATAAATATTACTTTTTTTTTTTTTTCTTTTTTTTATTATACGTTTATTAATTAAAATATATTTACTTTTATAAGATATTTAAATGGCATTTTATTAAGAAAATTTTATTTTTAAAATCCTTATAATTTTAAAAAAGTAAAAAATCTTATAACTTACGGAAAATTATATTTAAAAATAAAAAAAAAATTAAATTTTTTTATAAAACTTATTAACCGTTAAAATAATAAAAGTTAATATAAAATTTATTATTTATAATTAATAAATTATTTATTACTTAATTTATTATTTATTATATAACTTATTATTTATTATTTATTATTTAATAATTAAAAATAAAAATAAAAATTAATCGTTATATATAATAAAAAATTTCTTTATAATATTATAATTATTTTATAGTTTATTTTAATTTTATTTAACATATATTAAGAAATTTTTTCTTAATATTATAACATATTTTATTATTTATTTTATTATTTATCCCGGTTATATAATTTATAATATTAAAGCCATTTATTAAATCGTTATTATTAAAACTTTTAAAAGATAAAATTAACTTTAATATAAATTTTATATTTTTTTTAACATATTATAATCGTGGTTTTTAAATTTATTTAAGTTTAATATAATCGATATATTTTTTCTTTATTTTTATATTATAATTTAATAACTTAAATCGTTTATTTAAATAATTATTATATAATAATAAATTAAATTCATTATTTAAATTATATTAATTATAAATGTTATTAAATATTATATTATAAATTTTAAAATTATAAAAATTATAAGAATAAGTTTTAATTTTTTTAATTATATTAAAATTATTAAAATAATAGCGTTTTATATTTTTTTAATTTTTATATATCCCGGTTTATGGTTTAAGGAAATCCCTTTTTCGTTTTGTTAACATTTATTTAAATATTTTAATTAAATTATTAATAAAGAAAAGTAAAAGCCGATTCTTTTTAATATTTTTATTATTAAAAAATAAAATAATAATATTATTAAAAAAAGATTAAGTAAAATAAATAAAAATATATTTATAAAGGATGCTTTTTAAAGAATAAACCTAAAAATTTTAATAATTAACGATTATTTTAAAGTTATTATTATTTAACTTTTTTAACGGTTATATTATATATATAAAAAATGAATATAAATCGGAAACTTAAACATTTATTTAAGGCTTAATTATTTAAGAATAATTTATTTTTTAAAAATTAATAATTTTATAATAAAAAGTTAATTAAAAATAAGTTTAAATATAATTAAGTTTTATAAGTTTAATGAAATAATGGTAATTTCGTTAATAATTATTTTAATGATTAATAACTTATATTATAATTTAAGGATAAAGTTTTTAATCCGGTTTAATAATTTAAGTTAAATAATTTTAATCGAAAAAATGATAAATATTAATAAAAAAAAGTATTAAATTAAGGTTATTATTATAAGGATCATTATATGTTATATTGGAAAAATAATATTTACGCATATAATTAAAATTAAATTATAAACTTTTTTTTATAAAAATAATATATATTATTTTAAAATTAATTAATAATTTAAAAATATAATAAAACTTGTTATAATAAAAAATAATGGGAAGGGGGGATTAAATAAAATTAATTATTATTAGCTTAAGATTTATAAGTAATTTATTATTATAAAGTTTATTATTAAAGTTAAAATTTTTTTTATTATTTTTAAGTTTATGTATTTTTATTTTATATTAAAGTAATAGCATTTTATTAAGAAATATTTAATATTTAAAAAATAATATAATAAGATATAAATTATTATTATTATTTAAAATATAAAAGTAATAATGTTTTTTATGTAATATATTATTATTAAATATATTAATTAAAATTAGTTTAAAAAATTAAAATAAAAAAAAGTTATTTTAATTTTTAATTTACTTTTTATTATTTTTTTAATAATTTTTAATAATAATATAATATATGTAATATATTATTATATAATAAACGCCGCCATTATTAAAAGTATAAAAGTTAAGTAATGGTTTAAAGTTAAAATAACTTGAATAATAAATATTAATTCGTTATAAAAAAGTTTTACGTTTTTAACTTTTAAAAAATATTAAAAAAAACATTTAACATTTCGTTAATATAATTATTAAATATATTAATATATATAAAATAATATTAATAAAAATATATAATTAAAAATTAAATGTTAAAAATAATTAATATTATAATAATAATATTATTATTTAAAACATTAAAACATTTAATAATTATAATTATATTAAATATTAAACACGGTTATATTAAATAAATTATTAAATAATAATTAATTTATTTGCTATAATATTATAAAAAATCCACTAATAAAAAAGTTTTTAAATAATAAAACGTAATAATAATATTTTAATATAAAATAAAAAAATATAATAAATAATAATAATTATAATCCTTACATATATAATAATATTTTATATTTATATTAAGTACGAATTTATTATATTTAAAATAATATATAATATTAAAAGCTTTTATAATTAAATTTAATTTTTAAATAATTTTTATAAAAATTTCCTTTAATAATTTAAATGTTAAAGTTTATTTAAATAAACTAGGAATAAATTATTATACGAAATTTAAAACTTTTAATAAATAAATAAATAATAAAGAACATTATATATATATATAAAGTAATATTAATTATATTAATTTTTATATTTTTAAATTAATACTTTTATAAAATAAATAAAATTAATTTTATTTTTTAACTTTAAATAATTAATAAAAAATTTATTTTAATAAATAAATTATAACTTTACCACGTTATATAATTATAACATTTTTTTATATTTAAAATATAAAAAAAATATAAATTTTAATTTAAAAGTTAACGGTACATTTTTTATATATTATAATTTAAACATTTTCATGTTTAAGTTTGAAAATAATAATTATTTTATTATATATTTAAATAAGAATAATAATAAAAATTTTATTATTAAGTTAAGTTAAAAAATAATAATTTAATAATTAATTATTTATATATATTTCGGGATAAAATTCAAATATTAATTAAACTTTTAATTTTATTTTATTTTAAAATTTAAAGCTTTCTTTTATTTTAAAAATATCCGTTAATAAATTTTTTCCGCTTTAAAAAACTTTTAATTAAAAATCGCTTTAAAAATTAATAAAAAGCTTAATCCCGTCCTTCTTAAAACGTATTATCATTATAATAATTATATTTTATATAAGTATATATTTAAAAATAACACTTTTAATTATACGATTATAATTATATATATAAAAACCGGGAAACTTACGGTTATAAAGCAAATGAAAACTTAAAATTAATATAATAAATGAAATATAATATACAAGGTTAAAATAAACCAACACTTTTTTAAACACTTTTATTTAAACTTTATTATTAATTATAAAAAATAATATATTTATAATAATAATATTTTTTATAAAAAAAAATTTAATTATTTATACTTTTATTAAAATAATGGAATATTATTTAAGATTTTACCGTAATATGTTATATACTTTTTATTATATATATAAAATAAATTATATATATTAAAATATTACGTTAAAAAATATAATTATTTTTTTAAATTTATATATTATTAAAATTAATTCTTATATAAAAATAATTATTATTAATTTTAAAAAAACTTAAAAAGAAAAAAATAATAAAAATATAATATTTAATTTTATTTATACCGTTATTCCCGAGGTTTAATTACGAAATAAATCATATATAAATATTATTAATATATTTTTTTTAAAAATTATAATATTAAATTTTATAAATAAAATATGGGATAATAATTAATACGGTTATATATTAAAAAAGGTTTATAAAGTAATAATAATTAAGCTTAAAAAAGCTTATAAATTAAAAAAAATTTTTAAATTAAAGTTTTAATTATATAAAGCTTTTTTAACATTTAATTTTTAAGGAAAGTTTAATATTAAATTAACTTTAATATACATTTCTTAGTATATATATTAAGTTATATATTTAATATTAATTATATTATTTTATATATTAAAATTAAATATTAATTATAATATATTTTATTTAAAGAAATTATATAATTTAAATTTTATTATATAATAATATATTTAAATAAATAATTATTAAATTATAATAATTCATTTATTTAATTATATTTAATTTAAGTTAAGATAAAAAATAAGTGTATATATTAAAATATTAAAAACGAAATATAATTAAATTTAATAATTAAATTATGTAATTTATAAGTTCTTATAAAAATTATATTTATTTATAAATTATATTATTATTTTTTTTTTTTTTTCCACGTTTTCCGTAACTTTATTTACAAGGCTTTCATTTTTAATTATTTAAAATAATTAAAATATATTAAAATAAACTTTATAAAAATTATATTTAACGTAATAATTTATTAATAAATAATTTACATAATATACGTTATAAATATTTTTTTATAATAAATTTTATAAATAATAATTTTTTTATTATTACTTATTTAAAAATATTTAATATATGCGTATAAAATTTTAAATAATTTTATTTTTTTTAAAAATGGAAATTTTTAATTAAATAAATAATGAATTTATAACCCTTGCCGCTTTTTTTTCGTTAAAATATAAAAAGCTTTATTTTGGATTTATTTATTATAATACCGAATGTAATAATTATGAAAAAAAATTTATTTAAGGTTTTTAATATATTATTAAATTTATTAATTATATAAGAATTAATAACATAACTTAAAATATATTAATTTATAATTACCTACATAATATCGGTATAATTAATATTAATATTTTTAAATTCCATCGTAAGAAATAAGTAATTAAAAATATCGTTTATTTAAAATACTCGTATTTTATTATTTGAATTTTTTAATAAAAATATATATAAATAACCATAAAATATACTTAACGTTAAGGCGGGAAATTTTAATACGTTTATAAAATTTAAAGAAAAAATAACTTAATAATTAATGAAGGTTTTATTTATAACCTTAAATTTAAAATTTTAAATTAAACTATTATTAAATAAAGTTTAATTAAATGTAATTTTTACGTCGTTCTTTAAAAACATAATTCCCATTTATTTTTTATTTTTATTTAAATTTTTATATTTTTTATCTATGAATTTATATTTATATTTATTATTATTATTTTTACTTTTATATTTATATATATTATTATATATTTTTAAGTTTTTATTATTTCTTATATTAATTTATTTATGTTATAAAAAAATTAATAACTTTATATTTTATTTATTTTATATTTTAATTTTATTATTTAATTATTTAATACTTTATAATATTAATTTTATACGTTAAAACTTTTTTTTTAATAATTTTAAAAATTAAAATTATTTATTAATAATTTAAAATATATTTATTATATCATTTAATACGCCCCGTAATTCCTTATAAAGGAATATGTAATTACGTTTTAATTTATTAATTTAAAATATAAGTTTATAAATAATATTATAATAATTTTTAAAAATAAATTAAAAAGATTTATTATTATTTATATTATTATAAAATATATCGGAAATAATTAATATAAATTTTAACATGAAATTTTTTAAATTAAATAAAAGGTTTTAAGGTTTCTCGGGAAGTGGTGGGGTAAGGTTTTTAAGTATTAATAAACTTTTTATTTTAAAAAATTTTAACCATATAAATATAATAAATAATATTAATATTTTTTATTAAATGTAATTTTTAAATAAATATAATTTATTAAATAAAAAAGGGATTAATTATTAATGAAATTACTATAAAAACCTACGCTTTTTTTTAATAAATAAATTTTTTTTTTTTATATAATTATAATATTTTTTAAATAAAAGATAATTTAAAAATAATAAATATTAATTTTAATTTTAAAAGCATTAATTACATTTTTTTAAAATAATTATTATTATTATAATAAAATTAAATAAAATTATATATAAATTATAATTTTATTATAATATTATAAATAAAAAAAAGTTATTAATATTTTAATAAATGTTCCGAAATGGTTTTTTTTTAAGTTTTATTATTTTAATAATATTATATTTTAATAATATAACTTAAATCCGAACGCGTAATCTTTAATTAATTAAATTCTTTATCGATAAAACTTTTTTTATTAAAATTATTAATTAACTTTTTATGTTTAATTTCCTTTTTTAAAATTAAATAACTTTCGAAATATTAATAATAAACTTTTTTAAAAAAATATTTTTATAAGTTTTAATTAAACGATTTAATTAATATTAATATTAAATTAATATAAGTTTTAAAATAAAAATTATTAAAGTTTTAAAACCTTAAAAATATTTTTTTAAAAAAAACGTGTTATATAATAAACATTATTATATAATTAAATATTTAATTTATTACTTTAAAAACATATAACAACATATAAAACTATTTAAATTAAATACATTTTAAATTATTTAATTCCTTATTTTAAGAATTATTTAAAGTTTTAATATTTAATAAATAATTTTATTTTTAATAAAATTATTTAAATGTAAAATTTTAACTTATATAAATATAAACATAAATAAAAATAATATTAAATACATTATAATTATATTAAACTTAATAACTTAAAAAAAAATAATTAATTAAAGTTTATTAAATAATATAAACGTTTAATATTATATTTTTTTAATATTTTATTATATTATTATATTAATTATTATTTACCTTTATTTTTAAATAATTATTTATTAAATTATTAATAACTTATTTATTACGTTTTAAAAATAATAAATATTTATAAATTTTTTACATTTATAACTTTTTTTATAAATTAAAAAATTAAAAACTTATTTTATTATATTAATATTTATTATCCCGCTTACTTTAATTTAAATTTATTATTAAACTTATAAATTTTAAATAAAAATTTTTATTATCTTTTCACATATTATACATGTTACATTATAATTAATAATATATAAATAATAAATAAAAAATAAAATTAAAAAAATAAATTATTTTTATTAAAATATTTAAATCCCGGAAAACCCGTAGTTATAATATTTAATAATAAAATATTAAAAATTAATAAATATTATTTTTATATTTTAAGTTAAATTAATAATTAATTACTTATTTTATATCATTCCATTTAATATGAATTTTAATTTATATTTAATAAGTTAATATTTTATTATTTTAAATTTTAACCATTGGTTTTTTCCCGATTCTTTCTTAAAAATATAAAATATAATTAATTTCTTTAATATTAATAAATTAAATAAAATTAATGAAATTAAAGTTATATAAATAATATAACTTGTTAACCCATTTATCCCTTTTTTAATTATTAATATTTATAATAAGTTTTATTATTTTAATAAAATATTATATAAATTAAAGTTTTATTATATTATTTTAAAATCTAAAAATAATAAAAAATAATTTATAAAAAACTATATATATAATTACGTAACGCTTAATAATTACTTATATAATAATTTATTTTATAATTATTATAATTTTTTACCTTTTTATAAGGATATTCATTAATTTTTTAATTATAATAACTTTATTTTCTTTTTAAGAAAAAACTTAACCTTTTAAAATAATAATTAATTTCACTTCCGGTTTTATACATTTTTAATTTTAAATAAGTTAAATAATTATAATTTAAAAATAATTATTTATTACTATAATAAGCTATTTTTCTTATTTAAAAAGTTATTTTAAAAATATTTTTTTATTTATTTTACATGGATAATATTCGTTAAATTTATTTTATTATTTCTTAAAAACTTAAACGCGGATATATACCTTAATATATTTAAAACTTAAAAAATTAATAATATTAAAAAAATCCTTAAGGAATTTAATAATAATTACTTTTAATTATAAAATAAAACTCATATAATTAAAATAATTAATAAAAAACGTACTTATTTAAAAACATAAAATAATAACGATTTATTAAATAAATATAATAATAATATTTTTTTTTAAAACATTTCCAATTTAATTTATTATAATAATTATTTTAAAAATATATATAATTAAAACGATTTTAAAAGTAATAATATTAACGATTATAAAAACGTTTTAATTTAATTATGAAAATAATTATATTTTTTATTAAAGATTAATATTAACATTAAAAAACGGGGAAATACGGAATATAATAATATATTAATTATAATTTATATTTTTAATTTTATAATTAATTTATTATATGTTTAAAGTGTTAAAAATTATATAATTAACTTTCGTATAAATAATATTAATTTATATAAATTATATACCCTTAAAATTAAAAAAGTTAATAATAAAACTTAAAAAAAAGTAATAAAAAGATTATTTTTAATTTAAATAAGTTAAGTTATAAATTTAAGAAAAGTTATTTTTTTTAATTTTTAAAGTTTTTTTATTAAGGTTTAAAATATATATAATATGTTAATAATAATAAGTATTTTTTATTTAAAGTAGTGTAAAATATTATTGTATATATTATTAAATAAAGGTATTTTTAAAATTTAAGTATATATTATTTTTTATTTTAATAAAATTTAAATTAGGATTTTAAAAAACGAGCCATATGTATTTATAAAGCGGGTATAACGTTCCTTAATATATTTTTAATGTTTTTTTAAATTTTTTAATATTAATTAATTAAAAATTAATATGGTTAAAAAGGTATAATTAAAAGTGGGTTTATAAGTTTAAGTTAAATTTTTTTAAAATAAATTATAATAATTTTTTATATTTAAATAATAATATATTTATTAAATTAAAATATAACTTATATGTTATTTTTTTAATAAAAAATAAATTTTAATTAAATATAATAAATATAAAATTTATATTAAATTTTATTTAAAATATTCCTTTGGTTTTTTTAATTTTTAAAATAAAATATTTTTATTATTTAACCGTTTAAAACAATTAAAACCTTGTAAAAAATAAATGTATTTATAATATAACGAAATAATTAATTCATACATTTTAAGCTTTATAATAATTAATTAAAAAAAACTTTATATTCCGTTATTAATTTTAAATTTATTACTTTATTTATCGCTTGTTTAAAATATTTATATTTAATAAAGTTAATTAATATTAATTGTTTTTATAAGGCTTATTTAAAAATATTAAGGATATATATATAAAACTTTAAATAATTTTTTTTTTTTAAAAAAAGAAATTTTTAAATAAATAAATAATAAATTAATAACCATCGTTTTTATTTTTTTCTTATTATAATATAAAGAAACATACTTTTAAACCATTAAAAATAATATTAAAGGTAATAATAATTAAGGTTAATTATTTAAATTTTATTATTAAATTATTAAACTTTTTAATTATATTAAAATAAATAATAAATTTTATTATGTATTAATTTATACCTACTTATAAAGTATTAAAACGATTAATCTTAAAATTCTTAAATTTTATTATAAGAAAAAAATAATTAAATGTATTATTAATTTAAGCTACCTTAATTTCTTTATTAAAATATTTTAATAAAAATATACGGGGATATTTAAAAATGGTGTCGGGCGTTAAGGTAAAAATTTTTTATTTTTTATTAAATTTTAATAAAAAAATAACTTAATAATTCATAATAATTTTATTAATGGCTTTAAATTTAAGATTTCGCATAAAAATAATATTTAATAAAATTTTATTAAATATAATTTTAATATTATTTTTTAAAATCGAAACTTTTATTTTATTTTAATTATTATTAATTTTATTCTTTTAAATTTAATTAACTTTATATTATATTTTTATATTATTTTTTTTATTTAATATATATAACTTATTATATTATTTATTATTTAATTTAATATTATTTTTATTTTTATTATTTTATTATTTATAATTTTAAATAAATAATTTTATATGTTTTAATTTTTTAAAGGAAAGTTTTAAATAATTATATATAAACTTTATATTATTAATAATTATTATAATATCATTTAAGGGATTATAAAGAATTTTATATAAATAAATACGGTTTTATTTTAATTTTTAAACTTAAAATAAAAGTTAATAAATAAAATTATAATAATTTTTAATATTAAATTAATTAAACTTTATATTATTATTTATTTTAAATATATTATTATATAACATTTTAATAAAAAAAAATATAAATTTTAATATAAAATCTTTTAAATTAATAAAAAGGTTTTTAGGTTTGTTAAGTAGTGGCGGTATAAAAAACTTTAATATTAAAGTGATTAATTAATAATTTATTTTAAGATTAAAATTAAAAAATTTTAATTATATAAAAATAATAAAGGATAAAAATATTGTTTTTTAAAAATAATTTTTTAAAAAATGTAATATATTAAATAATATAAAAGTTAATTATTATTAAAAATAATAATGTTAAAGCTAATAATTAAGTTTAAGTTTTTTCGCAGGGTATAAATTGATTACGTTAATAAAATTATAATGTTTTTTTAATAATAAAATATTATTTATAATTAAGGATTTTAAAGTTATTATAAAAAGTTTAAATTAAAAAAAGCGGATATTTTGTTTTTATAATATATTATAATATAAAACGAAGTTATTAATAATTTTATTATATAATTATAATTTAATTAAAAAGGAATATTTTTAAATGTTTTCGGAAAGGGTTTTTTTTATATAATTATATTAATTAAAATTCGTTATATTAATAAAAATAAATTAAATAAAAGATTTTAAAATATAATTAAAAAAAAAAAAAACGATAATATGTAATAATATTATTAATAATAAATGATTAACTTATATAATTAAACGTTATAAGCCACATGGAATATATTAAAAAAATTTTTTATTATTTATTATTAAAACGGTAAATTTTTAAATTAATTATTTTATATTAAATATTATTTTAAAAATATTAAAATTAAATATATAAATAGCGTATATAAAGTTTTATTTATTAAATTTAATTATATAAAATATAAATAAAAAATAAATAAGTTTTAAAGGTTTAATATAAATAAATAAAAAGTTAATTAAAATATATAAGTGCGGTATATATAATGTACGGGATTACGGGGCATAAAAACCCGGGACTAACCGTAAATTATATAATAAAAAAATTAAAAGGTTAAAGAATTAAATTTTAAAGTTTAAGTTTCGGTTAAATTTTAATTAAATAAATTTAAGGGTATTATATCCGCGTAATATAAAGACCTCATGTATTTAATAATTTTTTTTTAAAAATATTAATATTATTAATATATAAATAATGTAAATAAAATTTTATATAATAAATTTAATTATACGAAATATAAGTTAAAAAAAATAAGTTATAAAAAGTTTAATATAAATGTATTAAAAATATAAATAATTACGGAATTATAAAAAAGGTATAAAATTATATTATAAAAAATTAAAAAATTATATTATTAAAAATTATTACGAACTTTATTTTATTTATATTATATAACAATTACCCATTTATAATTATATTAATATTTAAAAAAATTTATATTTATTTTAAAAATTAAAAATAAAATTAAAGCCTTATAAGAATTTAAGTAATATAATATCTTTTATAAACTTAGGTATAAAATTAAATTTAAGTTAAATTTATTTATTATATAATATAAATATTTCTTTTAAATTAATTAATAAATTTATTAACTTTATATTTTTATAATTACACTTTTTTTTAATTTTTTTTATTTATTTTTTATAAATATTTAATTAATTTTTATATTATTTTAAATTATTATAAAAGAATTTATTAAATATTAACTTTAATTTTTTATTTTTAATTATATATTATTTAAGGTAGGTTTTTAAATTAAAGTAATTTTTTATATATAAATACTTTTAATTTTTAATATATTTTAACGGATATTTTATTAATTATTTATTATAAAAATGTTACGTTTTTAGCGTAAGAAAATTATTAAAATTATAATTATATAATAAAGTATTTAACTTTTTTATTAATTATTATAATTTTAAATTATTTTTAATATTTTAATTATAATTTAACACGTTAATATTTTTAAAGTTATTTTATATTTTATTAATTTAATTAATAATAATATGGTTTATATTTAAATAATATTTAATTTAATAAATATTTTAATTTTTAATAAATTAAATAATTTCATGTTATAAAATATTTTTATATATTATATATAATGTAATTTAATTTAATATTAAGTTTTTATTAAACTTATTTATATTAATAAAAGATTCGAAATATATTTAATAATGTTAGTTTTAAGTTTAAAAAATGTTTAAAATTTAAATTATTTATTATTTAATAATGTATAATTTTTTAAAATAATTATTTTTATTATTATTTAATTTTTTTATTTTGTTTATTAATTTTTTATTTATATAAATTTTATAATATATAACTTTATATCCGGTTGCGATTTATATTGTTCGCATTTTTTATAATTATAATTAATTTATTATATATAATAAATTAAAAATGCGTTATTATTATAAATAACGTTTTAACCCCGTGGTTTATTCGAGTAAACCATAATTAAAATTTTAATCTTTTAATAGCGAATAAATATTAATTTAACACGTTTATAAAAAAGGAATTAAATTTATTAATGTTACATTATAAGATTTTATAAAAATACGTATTAATATAAATATAAATTTTAAATTTAATAAAGCGAAGTTTTATATGGTTATTTATAAATTATATATAATTAAGTTTTAAAATTATAAATTTTTTATGTTTTTATTTTTAATGGTTTAACTTATTATTATAACGTTATTATACGGCTTTTAAATATTATTATTAATAAATATTATATAATTTATTTCTTATAATAAAAATATTAATATATTAATAAATATATTTTTAAATGTTATTTTTTCTTAACTTTTTAAAAGCATTTAATATTTATTTATAATTTTTAATGAATTAATTTATTATTATTATATTTCGTAATTATTAATTTAAGTTATCGGTTTATTTTTTTATATCATTTTTTATTCGGATTTAAATAAAGAAAATATAATTAATTATTAATTTATAATAATGTTATAAATAAATTAAAATTAAGTTATTACGATAATTTTTTTTATAAAAATAATTTTATATAATATTTAAGAAATTTTAAATATAATTAACTTGTTTATAATAAATTATTTTTTATTTTTTTAGTTTATATTTTAAAAATTATTTAAATATATTAATTTTTAGTTGTTTTTTATTTAAATAATTTATAATATAAAAATAGGATAATTTTATTTTAAAGAATTAATAAATTTTTACTTTAATAATATTAATATTAAATTTATTTTTATAAAAGCTTTAATTATTAAATTAATATTAAAAAGTTTAAAAATTAACGTTTAAATTATATTTATTTAAAAGTAAATCCTGGATTTTTTTTTAAGAATTACTTTTTTTTAATTATAAATAAGTAATTTCATCCTTATATAATATTATATTAATTTAAATTTAAAGCATAATAATTTATATAAAATATTTTTTATAAAATATTTAAAGTTTACGGTGAAAATTAATTTAGGATATTTTAATTTTTTTTCTTATTTATAATTAAAAATTAAAAAGTTAAACTTAATATATTTTTAATAATTTTTAAATTTTATTAAATATTTATAAAAGTTTATTTTTAATTAATTAAATGTTTTTAAGGATTATTATAATATTATTAATATATAATTATTAGTTTTATGAAAATTATATTAATTTTATATTAATTAAAAAAATATTTTACTTTACGTTATTTATATTAATTATTCCTTAAATTAAGCTTTTTATAAATGCTTAAATATATTATATTATTTAATTTTATTACGGTTTAATATTAATAAAAAGATTTATATTTTTATTTAAAAATGGTTGTAATTACGGGGAAAATTTTATCGGTAATTAAATTAATAAAGATATGTTTTTATAATAAAATTTACTTTTTTTCCTTATTAAAATTAAATATAATTTTTTATTTTTTATGTATATATTTTTATTATTTTAAATATTTATAACTTTAATTAACTTATTTAAATTAACTTAAATTAAAATTATATTAATTTTTATATTAAATATTAATAAATAAAAAATTTAATTAATATTAAGTGATTTTATTTATTATATAATAATATGCGGTAAATAATTATATAATATTATTATTATAATTATAAAACGGGATAAATATTTATAATAAAATTTAAATGAAATTTAAAATAATAATATTAAAATAAATATTAATTTTTTAATGTTTATTATTTTTAATTAAATCCTTTATATAATTATAATATATAAATTTATACTTAGTTTAATCTTATTTAATATTTTCATATAATAAGTTTTATTTTTTTAAAAATAATTTTATTTATAATAAATTTTTTAAACATGTATAAAGAAAATTATTAATTTATATTATTAAGGATTTATAAAGAAAACCTTAATTTAAATTACGACATTATTTATAAATAATTATTAAAATAAGATTATATAATTTACCCTTTTTATTATTATTTTTATTATTTTTTTATTGTTAATAAATGTAAAAGTAAAAAAAAATATAAAGGGTTTATTAATTTATTAACCTTATAATTTATTTTAAATTTATTATATACCACGTTCTTTACATTTTTTATTACGTACTATAATTCCGGCATTTCTTTTATAGTAAAATAAAAATTAAAAAATACCTTTCGATATATATAACTTTATTTTATTTTTATTAATAATAAATAAAATGGATTTAATTTAAATAAATAAAGTAATAACATTTTAATTTTTATTAATAACATTTATATATAAATAATAAATAAATGATATATTATTAAGAAAAAATATATTAAGGATATTATAATAAGTAATTTAATATATAACCGGAAAAAAAATAAAATAATTATATAATTAAATATATATATTTATGAATATTATATTAACGGGTATAAAACGGAAATAATATTTATAATAATTAAACGAAATAATTATTATAAGTTTAATTTAAATTTAATTAAAAATTATTTTCACGTATATTATATAAAGTAAATTAATATTTCGGTCCTTATTTTAAAATGGGATATTATTTTATAAAAATAATTTATTATTAATATTATATAATAATATTAACTTAATTAAAAAGTAATTTTTAAGCAAAGTTATTTTATAAAATTTATTAAAGAAATTATATTAATAAAATGGTATTAAAAGATTATTTTAATAATAAATATTATTAAATATAAATAAATAATAATAAATAATTTATTTAATGAAAAAGAAAACTTTTGGAAAAAATTAAAGCTTTAAATTAAAAGTAATATTTTTAAAGTTTATATAATTATATATTAAAATTAAATTAATTTATTTTTTTATACGTAATATTAAGTAAATCCTTATATTTTAACCTTTATAATATTATTACTTATAACACGAAAAAAAAAAATAGAAAATTTATTTTTTAATAAAAATAAATAAAAGCTTTATATATAATATTAACCGGTATATTTATATAAAAAGTTTAAGATTGTTTTATTATTAATAAAAATTTAAATATTATAAAAGGAAATTTTAAATAAGCTTAACTTATTATTATTAATTATTAAAACGATATAACTCGTTTTTTTAAGTTTAAATAAAATTTCGGAAAAGCTTACTTTAAAATGTAATAAAGTGGTAAGTTTTTTAAAGTTATTTTTATAATTTATTTAATTATTAATATTTTATAAAAAAAAACGCGCTTTAATAACACACGCCACCACTTTTTTAATAAAATAATAAATTAATATTATTGTTAATTTATTTAATATAAAAAATGAATTTTTAAGTTTATATATTTTTAATTTACGGAAAAAATAACTTAATTTTTATTTAAAACCGAAAATAAATAAAATGGAAAAAAATTTTTTATTAAAATTTACGTAAAAAAAAAAGCTTATTATAATTATTAAAAAAAATTTATTTATATTTAATAATATAATGCGAAACATTAACGTAAAAGTACCGTTTATTTTTAATAAATTTTAAAGCATGTTTAATTAAATTATTTATTAAAAATAACCTTACATGTTATTTAATAAAAAATATAATATATTTAATTTTATAATTAATATTTAATTTAAATAATGTAAATTATTATTTTAAGATATTAATTTATTAAAAATATAATAAAACTTAATTAAATTTTTTTTAATTAAATAAAAATTAACTTTTTATATAAACCGCATTATTATATTTTTTATTTTAAAACTTAATCGTTATTATATATTAAATAAAACGTTTTTTATGTTTTTTTTTAATAACCATTAATTAAAAATTAAAGTAAATATAAAAAAATAAAAGGTTAATTAACTTTTAATTAAAAATATTAATTTTAAAAGTAAAAATAATTTAATAATGCGTTATAAAAATAAAAACATTTAATTAATAAATATATTAATTAAAAAAAATCAACAAAATAAAATATATAAAAACTATAACATTTTAACTTCTTAAATTATTAAGAAATTATTAAATTTTAAATATAATATTTATAAATTATTAAAATTATTTAAATTTAAATATTATAAAAATTTTATTAATAAATAATAAAAACTTTTATAATAATAAGTTTATTTAATATTTTATTATTATAATTTAAAGAAATGGTAATAAATAATATATATATAAATATTTTATTTTTATTATTTTATTATATTAATATTATATTAATAAACATTATAATATAAAATAATAAATAAATAAATAAATGAAATATATATAATTTTAAATATTAAAAATATAAAAATATATTATTATTCATTTATTATATATAAATTTATTATATAAATATATATATATATTAATTAATTAAATGCTTAAATAATTAATTAAAAATTTATTAAATTATTATATTATATTAAGAATTAATATATTAATTAACTTAATATTTAATTAATTAAAAACTTTTTTTTATATTTATATTTATTTAATATTATATATTATAATATAAAACCATATATTAATATTAATGTTTAAAATAATTAAATTATTTTTTAAATATATCGGAATAAAAGGTAAAAATATATATTAAAATATTATTATTAATATGTTTACTATTAATAACGTTAGTTATATTAATATTAAAATTATTATTAAATAAGGATAAAAAAGAAAGTATATATTTATTTAAATTATAAGTTAAAAGTTATCCTTAAGGTTTTTTATCGTTTAATTAATTATTATTATTATTAAAACTTTTTTTTTTATCGGTTAAATATACCATGCGTTTTTTATTAATAAAAAAAACTTAATAACATTTATTATTAATAAGTTAAGAATTTTACGTAAAACCATCGTTAAAAGTTAATTTAAATGACCGAATTTAAGAGCTTAATTTAATTAATTTATATATTATTTTAAGTTTTTTATTAATAATATTTAATTTATATATATAAATTTTAAAATTTACACGGCGGGTTATAAAAAATCATAAAATTAATATATTAAAAATAATTTACATAAATTAAATAAATAAAAATTTATAAAAAAAGTTATAAAATATATAATATTTATAATTATATTAATATTTATATTTAAAAAAAATAAATAATTTAAAATATAATAAATAAAATATTAATTTATATTTGTTTTTTATAAATTTAAAAAATAAAATAAGTTTTTTTTAATTAAACATATAATAAACATTAAAATAAAGTGTTATATTATTTATTAAATTATTTATTAATGGGAAGTTAAAGTTTTTATAATTATATTAATTTATATTATTTATATTAAATTAAGTTATATAAGCTTTAAAAACGATATAAGCTTATTAAATATTATAATATACTTGCGTTACTTAATAATATTTATTATAATAATATATGGCATTATAAATTAACTTTAACATTATATGGATTTTAAAAACTAAAAATAAAAAAATAATAAATAATTATTAAAAACGAAGTAAATTTTTATAAAAAAATAATTAATGGTTAAAAGTTGATGTAATTATATATTATGTTAATTTTATTTTAAAAGAATTAATAATAAATATATAAGTTTATAAATAAACGGGGAAGTTTTATAATTTAAATTATTTAAAATAAAAAAAAAATATATTTTTTTATATAACATATTATTATTAAATCGAAAAATAAAAATTATATTAATAATAACGGATTTTATTAAATATAAACATGAGTTATTAAATTATATATTTTTAATTAAGAAATAATAAGTTAAATAAGCGAGGTTATAATTAATATTATTATTATTAATAATAAAAAAATAAAATAATAATTCGTAATTATATAAATAATTAAAATGGAAAATGTAAATATTTAATAAAATAATTTAAATTACGAAATTAATATTAATGTTATAAATTAACATTAAAAATAAGATTATTAATTATAAAAGTTTTTAAAATTTTATTATAAAAAATATATTAATTACATTAAAAAATAAAAACGCGGGAAAAATAAGTAATAATATAAAAATTAAATATAAATAAAATTATAATAATTAAAAAAAGTTTTTTCTTATATTAATTAAAGTTAATTAAAAATAATTTATATAATATATTAAAGGAAATATTAACATGTATTAATATTAATTTATAACATTTTTTCGTATTTTTAATATTATATTTTAATTAAAAAAATAAGTAATAATTAAATTTTTATTTAATAAAGTTATTATATAATAAATATGCTTTATAATATTTTATTATTTTATACCGCTTATAATTTAATTATATTAATTAATTAACATTTATAAATTATAATTATAGTTATAAATAATAAATAAAATAACATTTTTTAATAATAATTATTTATTTTTATTTATTATTTATATAATTTTTTATTTTTTAATAAAATGTTTAAATTTATAAAAAATATTATATCGTTTAAATTTTTATAAGGGGTTTATTTTATCCCCGATTTTTAAAATAAATATAAGCCTTTTTAAGCTTTATATTAACGTAAATATATTTTATTATTTTTTATAACTTTTTACGTTTAATTAAATAAATAATTTTTTTATTTATATTAAGTTTATTATATTATTTTATTTATAATAAAGGATTATTATTTATATATAAATTAATTTATATAATAATATTATTATTTTATTAATATTAAAGATTTATTATAAATTTAAATCTTTTAATAATTTGTTTACGCTTTATTTTTCCGTCTTTTTTAATTAAGTTTAATAGAATAAAATTTTTAAAATAAATCGATATATATTATTTTAATTATCTTAATTTTAATCCTTTTATTAGCTTAAATGTCTTTAATAATAAAAGTATTTATTATAATATCGCATATTATACGTATTATATTATAACTGAAAATATTTAAGAAAATAATTAAAGAAAAAATATTAAAATTAAAATTAATAGAAATAAAGTTATAATATATATTAAAAATCTTTTTTTTTTTATTAATTATTAAATTAAAAATTATATTTAAGTTTTATTTAATAATATTTTATAAATATTTAAATATTATTTTTATATTTTATATAATTATTATTATAATAAAAATAATTATAAAAAAAGTAGTTTATTTTAAAAAGAATTTAATATATTTAATGTAAAAAGTTCCCACGTAAAAAGTTTATATTTATAATATAAAGTTATATTTTTATTTATTAATTAATATATTAATATAAATTTTTAAATTTATAAATTTCCTACGTTATTATTTTAAGTTTTAATTATTAATTATTTCCTTCGAAAATTTTTAAAGCTTAATAAGTTATTTATATTAAATTTAATTTTAATATTTTTAATTTTTAAATTAATTTTTTAATTTAATATAAGTATATAACGTTTACTTTTTTTATTTAATTAAATTAACCATTAAATAAAATTATATTTTTTTTATTACATGTTTTACTTTTAAATCTTTTTCGGGAAATTAGTTTTTTTATATTTATTATTTATAATGAATCTTATTATTTTATAAATTAATTATATAATTTAAAAAAGGTTTATATTATTTTAAAATTTATTAAAAAATAATTTAAATTAAATTATATACGAAAATATTTAATATTTTTTCTTTTCATTTATACGGTTAATAATTATAATAATAAATTACGTTTTTATATAAATGTTTATTAATTTTTTAATTATAATTATTTTATATTAATATTTAAATTTATATAAAACGAATATAAATTAATAATACATATGTTTTATTTTTTAATTAAATTGTTTATTATTAATTTTTTTATTTTTTATAAATATTATAATTAAAAATGTTTATAATTAAAAATAATGCTTTTTAAATTTCTTTTCATTTAATTTATATAATCCGTTTTTTCTAATGTTATTATTTTATTATTTAATAATAAAAGTTAAGTTTATTTTATTAAGGTTTTAAAAAAAAATAAAAATAAAAATTTTAAGTAAGTTTTAAAAAAATTAAAATTAAATAAATTTTATAAACTTAAATTAAAATTAATTCTTATTAACGAAGTAATTTCCGGTTTTAAATAATTAAAATTTTAATTTAAATTATCCGGTAATTAAATAAATTTAAATTTAATTATTAATAATATTTATTTTAAATTATAATAATATTTTATATAAAAAAAATAATTTATTTTCGATAATAATAATATAATTTTATTTATAATAAATTTATTTTTTAAAACATTTTAATAATATTTAATTTAATAAAATTAATTAATTAAAGAAAATAAAAATTTATATTTATTAAATTCCGATTAAAATAATACGATATTTAATTATATAAATTTTAATAATAATAATAATTATTTTAAAAGTTATTTTTTTAAAAAATATTTTTATTTTAATTTTATAATTAATAAAAAAATTATTAATTATTTTTTTAAATTTAATTATTTAAAATAATATAATAATTTAAAATATATTATTT